>NW_011889284.1:891281-893251 GCF_000151845.1 Pteropus vampyrus | reverse complement strand
ATTGTCCTTGCAGAGGTCCCTATTTATTGTGTGTCTATGTGTATCTCCACCTTTAGTTTTAAATTCTTTGGCTTAGAAATATCAAAAGGAAACAAGGTTGTTTTATATCCTCTCTTTAATTAATTTCAGCTCCTGCACAAAAAAAATTTTTAAATATTTTTCTTTACAAAAAAAACTAAAATCTGTTTTTGACATACAAAGTTCACTTGAGTTTATGTTCACGCATAGATTCAATGACTATTTCTTAAGTGATAAACAAAAATATTAAAAAATAAACTTTTTTTTTTTTTTTTTACAGCTCATGCTCTAAATCAAAGGGCTTTGGATCAGGAAGCTCAGTGAATTTATCTAGAGGTAATAAAATCTAGTTCTATTTCTACTGCAGCAAATACTTTTACATTAATGGTAATCATACATTATTATGATTACCATTAATGTAATGGTAATTACCATTAATGTAATAAGCAACAGCCTATATATTTAAGCAATTTTTACTAAAGTGCTTGAAACTTAAAGTCTTGTTTTGAATGGATAAAACTATCCCAAACTATTATAAATCTATACTTACTCCCTAACCAAAAATGTACATATTATATTACAACCAGCAGTAGAATTCTTTGTCATGTAATAATCTTTTAGGTTGAATATATGTATTCACATGTGTTTTTTAAATTTCTAGATTTATCCAAAACCACACTGGTAAAGACAGTGGTTGAAGAGCTAGATCAACGTGGTAAAGTCCTTTCATCGAGGATTCACTCCGTTGAAGAAAAAACATCTAAAATGACCAATGGGAAGACAGAACAAAGGGTTTCTTTCTAGCTGTTGTTTTTGAGAAAAGAGTAATTTGGGAAAGGATCCCGCACAGCTTCATTATTCTAAATATCAAGGAGATAATAAAATACTTTCTTTCTACCCTTAAAGACAAGTTACTTAGCAAAAATACCTGTTTTCTTAGTTACCTTTTACAGGAAATGGGGTGTTTGTTTTCAAATAAATAAAAAAGTTGTGCATTTATTTCCATTTACTCACGACTAATAAATAATTATTGGAAATTTATTTTTTCTATGTCTGATTCATTAATGGAATATATTCTAATGGATTTGACATTTTTATACCTTACAATGTGATCAACTCACTAATTCTAGTAATCATCTGTCATCCTGCAAATATCACAGTATTATTGACTGTGTTCTCCTACCCCTTTTCACCCATCCTTCCGCCCCCTCCCTCTGACAACCATCCCTTTGGTCTCTGTTCCCATGAGTCCTTTTTTACATGGACAAATAATCTTGAAAATTTCAGCAATTCTCCTGTGATTGAAAAGTCTCACCTCTAGATGGCACATTCCTAGTATTTTATCCATGATGCTTTCTCAAACTCTTCTGAAGATCTAGATACTTCCCAGGACGCCATTTCCCCTATAATCAGAATTATCTCTGGAAAGATCCACAGCAATGAGCTTCATGTTAATGACTTTTTTCTAGAGCATATACCGGGAACCAGTTAAAACTTTTAGCTATTTTTTTGTCATCTTTATCTTTATAATTTTAAATAGGCTTTGTTCAATATTTCTTGATTTATCAATTTTAGACTTGATAGATTGTCCTCTTAAAAGGAATTTGAGAGTCTAGCTCTTACCACCTTTCTCCTCTTTCTAATATAGCTATACTATATTTGGTGAAAAAAATATTCAGTATTTTCATTGTTATAACTAAGTAAATATCGTTCATTGTTGTGTCAAGTGGTATATTTTAATTGTTTTCTACAACTTTTCATTCGTCATACAAGAAATATTCTTCTAATTATTTTACTAATCTGGTTTCCTATGTACCTTAATCTCTCATGTCTCTTTCTTACATGACCAAAATTATCAATCATTTACATCGATCCCCTAAGACCTCATACTCAGAATCCTCCAAACTCCTATTAAGTATGGACTATCTGTTTTTTAAACCTGCTACCCAGGT
>NW_011889284.1:884537-891231 GCF_000151845.1 Pteropus vampyrus | reverse complement strand
CACATGTGTTTTTTAAATTTCTAGATTTATCCAAAACCACACTGGTAAAGACAGTGGTTGAAGAGCTAGATCAACGTGGTAAAGTCCTTTCATCGAGGATTCACTCCGTTGAAGAAAAAACATCTAAAATGACCAATGGGAAGACAGAACAAAGGGTTTCTTTCTAGCTGTTGTTTTTGAGAAAAGAGTAATTTGGGAAAGGATCCCGCACAGCTTCATTATTCTAAATATCAAGGAGATAATAAAATACTTTCTTTCTACCCTTAAAGACAAGTTACTTAGCAAAAATACCTGTTTTCTTAGTTACCTTTTACAGGAAATGGGGTGTTTGTTTTCAAATAAATAAAAAAGTTGTGCATTTATTTCCATTTACTCACGACTAATAAATAATTATTGGAAATTTATTTTTTCTATGTCTGATTCATTAATGGAATATATTCTAATGGATTTGACATTTTTATACCTTACAATGTGATCAACTCACTAATTCTAGTAATCATCTGTCATCCTGCAAATATCACAGTATTATTGACTGTGTTCTCCTACCCCTTTTCACCCATCCTTCCGCCCCCTCCCTCTGACAACCATCCCTTTGGTCTCTGTTCCCATGAGTCCTTTTTTACATGGACAAATAATCTTGAAAATTTCAGCAATTCTCCTGTGATTGAAAAGTCTCACCTCTAGATGGCACATTCCTAGTATTTTATCCATGATGCTTTCTCAAACTCTTCTGAAGATCTAGATACTTCCCAGGACGCCATTTCCCCTATAATCAGAATTATCTCTGGAAAGATCCACAGCAATGAGCTTCATGTTAATGACTTTTTTCTAGAGCATATACCGGGAACCAGTTAAAACTTTTAGCTATTTTTTTGTCATCTTTATCTTTATAATTTTAAATAGGCTTTGTTCAATATTTCTTGATTTATCAATTTTAGACTTGATAGATTGTCCTCTTAAAAGGAATTTGAGAGTCTAGCTCTTACCACCTTTCTCCTCTTTCTAATATAGCTATACTATATTTGGTGAAAAAAATATTCAGTATTTTCATTGTTATAACTAAGTAAATATCGTTCATTGTTGTGTCAAGTGGTATATTTTAATTGTTTTCTACAACTTTTCATTCGTCATACAAGAAATATTCTTCTAATTATTTTACTAATCTGGTTTCCTATGTACCTTAATCTCTCATGTCTCTTTCTTACATGACCAAAATTATTAATCATTTACATCGATCCCCTAAGACCTCATACTCAGAATCCTCCAAACTCCTATTAAGTATGGACTATCTGTTTTTTAAACCTGCTACCCAGGTATCATCCAAGGACTTTCATACATTACATTCTTGTATTGCTACTCCATTTCTTGGATCCTCAGCTTTCTTTTTTCTTATTCATTTTTCCCTCTAGGGGCTTCCTGACAAAGTGTGCAAGGAAGGCAAATTTTTTGAAAACTTTCATGTCTGAAAATATCTTTATTTCACCCTCACTCATGAGTAATTGTCAAAGTAGAGAATTTTAGGTTGAACATTATTTTCACTTAGAATTTTGAAGGCATTCTTTACTGGAATTATGGCTTCCAGGGCTGTTAAGAAATCCAGAGCTATTCTAATATCCCCAACATTTGATGTATTCTGTCTTTTCTTCTGACATTTTAAGTGTTCTCTTTTTCTCCATGGTTCTCTGAAATATCCTGTGACTTGCTGTGTTGTCGTTGTTGTTGTTTCATTTATTACTCCTGATTCTTGATGATATCTTTTGATTTAGAAGCTCAATCTTTTAGTTCTGAGTAGTACTATAGAGTATGTTTATAAAATAATTCCTTCATCATTTCTCCCTTCTCTCTTTCTGAATCTTAATGGTTATTCTTCTTGGACCAAAACTCTAATTTTCTAATCTTTTCTTTTGTCCATCTTTTTGTCCTTTGTTCTGTTGTCGGGAAGATTTTTTTAAAGTTTACTTTCCAACACATCTACTATTCAAGGTTTATTTTGGAAGTTGATTTTTGAATCTAAGAATTAAAATTAATTCTTTCTTATGTTCTGCTCTTCCATTTTAATAAGTCTATTCATATTTCAAATATGCAGTATTTTTGTTACTTCTAAGAATATCGATCATAGGCAGTTTTTTGTTGTTTTTTTTTAAGTTTTCTTGAGCTTCTTTTATTGTCTGTTTCCTCCGAATGCTATTTGTTGGTTCTTTCTTTGAGTCTTTGTCTTTTATTTTAGAGTGTTTTTTGGTGTATAGAGATCTGTGAAATTCTGTTCAAAAGTAAGGCTTTAAATATTTGAAAGCTCTGTGTGTGCATGTGTGTATTTCACTCCAGGGCGATTGTGTGGCAACCTTCCTTTACTGGGAAACACTCAAATATCTGTATCTGAAGTTCTTTTCTCTAAGGTTCTTCAGCTTCCCTAGAGAAGGGCCCAGCAACTGGAGCTGGCTACATAATTTGCAGGGCCTAATACAAAATGAAAACACTGGGCCCCTTGTTCAAAAGTCAGGAAAAAGTTCAATTAGAGGTACTAAGACAAATATTTTTTCTTTAAAAATATTTTATTACTTAGAACATATAACAGAGGTAATATCGATACATATATAATGTTGTTTATTAACTTACAAATTGCAAAATAAAATAACTTTATGTTGTACAATAAATTATAGTGCTTCATTAACGTGATTTCTTGATTAATCAACAGATTTTTGTGGCTTGCTTTGCTGCAAATTCACTAATTAGGTCATGAAAATTTTTTATTTTTAGCAACTTCATTTCAGTCTATATAATTGAAAGTGATCTCAGTCCTTCCTGGCGAAGAGTTCAAATAATCTCAAATGGAGAGGACGACATGCACAAAGACCAAAAGGGAGTGAAAAGAGAGTAGCGAAATAAAAGAACAAAGAAGAGGTAGGTAGAACCTACATCAAGAAGAGTCTTAAATGTCAGGCAAAGAAGCTTCATCTAGCCTATGATGGATTTTAAACTGGAGGAGAGTGGAGAAAAGGAAGAAAAACTTATTGACTCTATATTATTGACAGCCAGTTGTTTTACATATTTAACTACCCTTTAATAGCCTGGCAAGACAAATACCAATGTCTTCATTTTAGGAATGAAAAACCAAGGTTCAGAGAGAATGAACTTTGCATGGATCCCACAACTAGAAAATGGCAGAATTGGAATATGAATGCTGATATATCTGATTCAAGAGCTAAAGTTCTTTCATAAATGGTATTGTACTTCAGGAATGATACCTTGGCACCTACCTGTTGACTGACCATGATGGAAAGAAAAGAGATTTAAAATCAGAAACCCAATTAAGATTCTAATAATTCAGCTGAAAAAAACTAATGACAAGGAAAAGAGAAAAGAGAAAAACGCTTCAAGAGACACTGCAGAAGTTGATTCAATAGGACCTACTGACTTATTGAATGTGAGCTGGTAGAAAAATGACAGCAATTAGAGATTTCTTAGTAATCTTGAGCATGACTCAAGATAGTTTCACCAACAAGTAATGAAGAGAGATGCAAAAGATCACGTTTTGACGTCGAGGTAATTGTGTGTTGAGTTGGAAGTCTCATAGAACATCCAGGTAGAAACATCTGGAAGGCATAGTGAGGTGTGGATCTAAATAGGGGAAGAGGCCACTGCTTTAGAAACTATTCACATCTATCCAGAGCCACAAGAAAGGATGAGATCACCAAGGGAGAGTATGTAGAAAACAAGGGCGCCAAGCACAAACTTAAGGAATGGCAAATTTTAGATCATAGAAACTATGAACAGAGGAAAGAAGAGGAACACACAGGGATGTAGAAGTATTCTCAGAAAGCAATTATTTAAAACTCAGTAAAACTGGGGTGGCCAGTATCAAATGTGTCCAAGAGGGTATAGGAGAATAAATATGAGAACTAATGACTGGATTGGAGATATGTGGTAATTAGCAGCCTTTGAGAGATTATTTTCATAAAGCGTTGGGACCAAAATTCAAGAGTGAGTGGGAAGTAAAAAGTGGAGGAAGTGAATGGAGAAAATAGTTCTAGAAATAATGAAAGGAAGAAATGTAAAATTACAAGAAATCTACAATAGAAAGGGTACAGACAGGCCATAGCCTAGTCTCTCCATTTTACAGATGAGGAAACTGCGGCCCAGAGTGATACCTTTACTTAGCTTGGTTAGCAGCTGAGCCTAGACAGAAAAATAGTAAAGATGAAATAGTAACTCAGGAGGGAAGAGCCTCAAGGAAAGACTTTCTTTCTCCAAGGAAGAGTCTATTTAATTCCTCAGTTTTCATTTAGGACCTGGCCTCCATCTTCTGCTACCACGGTCTTGAAATTATTTTCAATATATCTGAAAGAAAGATCATATTATCCATAGAAAACTATTACTACGATGCCTCACTTGCTGGAAAAAATATACAGTGTTGTTGGTATGATCAAGGGAAACAAAAATTTGTCTATCACACTTTTTTATTCTTATAGGAATTTTGTAGTCCTAAAGCCTGGAAGACAGGAAGGCTTACTCAGACTAAATTTGAAATGCATCACTATAATAATCTTGATAACACTCCTCCCTGTCCCATTTCCGAGATAACAAATAAACCCAAGGTAACTATCCACCTACAGAAATGGACGCAGCAGGGTAAAAACATTCATTAAAAAAAAAAAATCACCCAATTATAAATAATTCATGATGAGCTGGTGAGCACCATTTTGCTACGGGTAGCAAAGTTCATCAAGAAACACCCTGATGACGTGTATATAAAGACAAACCGGACTATTTGAGCAGGACATTCGCCATCAGAGCTTCACTCCAGCACAAGCTCTGCAGTCTGGTCACCATGTCTGTGCGCTTTTCTTCTGCATCCAGACGTCTTGGCTCTTGCGGGGGCGTGGGCTCTGTGAGGATGTCTAGTGGGGGAGCTGGCTTTGGGGCTGGAAACACATGCGGTGTGTCAGGTTTTGGAAGCGGTTTCTCTTGCGCCTTTGGGGGCAGCTCATCTGCAGGAGGCTACGGCGCAGGCCTGGGAGGGGGAAGTGCTTCCTGTGCCGCCTTCATTGGGAATGAACACGGCCTCCTCTCCGGCAATGAGAAGGTGACCATGCAGAACCTCAATGACCGCTTGGCCTCCTACCTGGAGAACGTGAGAGCACTAGAGGAGGCCAATACCGACCTGGAGCAGAAGATCAAAGGATGGTATGAGAAATTTGGTCCTGGTTCTTGCCGCGGTCTTGATCACGATTACAGCAGATACTTCCCAATAATCGACGACCTCAGGAACCAGGTAAGAAATACAATATCATGAGGGTTACAGAAGAGTATTTAGCTGCGTGCATACAAATGTTTAAGCTATCACTCCCAGCAAGGCTTTGCTCTCAGCCTCTAATTTTCAGTGGTCTGTTATTAATATTAAAAATAATTTATATTAAAATTCTAATCTTTGAACATGGCTCACTTGGCATCTGGTAGGAGGGAGGTATGTATGTTTATGCCTTTAATAACATTAAAATATCGAAAACTGCACAGTGTCTCCAGCTATATATTTATAAGCTTTTCCACTGAAATAATTTTTTTTAAGGCTGAGGTGGGGAGTAAAAGAGGCTGCATGTAAACTTCCCCATTTTCAAAAGAATCATCTTCTTATTGGAGACGGAATGCCAAGAATATTACTATCATTTCATAGGTGACTTTTTTCCAAGGAAGTTTGAAATTTAAAAAATATTTCCTCACTCTTAATTAATTGTCCAATTATCAGATAATTTCTGCAACTACGAGTAATGCCAGTGTTATCCTGCAAAATGATAATGCAAGACTAACGGCTGATGACTTCAGACTAAAGTAAGTAGAGTTGAAGAGAAACCAAAAAAGTTATCTGAACATTTCACTATTGGAGGTTATTTGAGATCAGCTCAATTCTTTGTTTTTGTTTGTTTTAAACTGAGTGTATATTAGAATAACTAGCTGAATCATATTTTTTACTTGGGAAATTTGGGGGCTGACACAAATGAAAGTGAAGATGATAGGAAAGAGAATTTTGAGTATCCCCATTCTCTTGTTTCAAAGAAATTAATTGATTACATTATGGGCAGTCTAACTAAAGTTTTGACTGTATATTAAGTTTGTCCTCAAAACTTAATTTGAGTTTTATGATGACCTAAAAAGTGATGTGACTAATGTGATGAAACTTTCAAATATTTTCTAAGGTTTGAAAATGAACAGGCCCTTCACCAGAGCGTCGACGCAGATGTCAGCAGTTTGCGCAGGGTCCTAGATGAGCTGACTTTGTGCAGAACCGACCTGGAGATCCAGCTGGAAACTCTGAGCGAGGAACTGGCTTACCTCAAGAAGAATCACGAGGAGGTAGATGCTCTGTCTCCCCCGATTTCACAATCTGCCTTCCTCCTAAATTTTAAAAATCAATTTCAGATGACAAATATAACGTCTTAAATCAATATTCAAGAAAAAAACTTGTCAATTTCTCCATAGGCTTACATTGTTTGAAAAATGTCTCCGTTCATCCTCCTTAAAAGAAACAAACCCTAAAAAAAGCTTCTAACTGTATGGATCATGTTTGTTTGGCTCCTTTAACAATATTCAGACCCTAACAGGATTGAACAAATTTCTTCCAGGATATGAAGGCTCTGCAATGCGCCGCTGGGGGCAACGTGAACGTGGAGATGAACGCGGCCCCTGGCGTGGACCTCAC
>NW_011889284.1:880062-882322 GCF_000151845.1 Pteropus vampyrus | reverse complement strand
TCCTCAGAAACACTCCCTGGAGTGCTCCTTGTCGGAGACAGAAGGCAACTACTGTGCGCAGCTGGCCCAGATCCAGGCTCAGATCGGGGCCCTGGAGGAGCAGCTGCACCAGGTCCGAACCGAGACTGAGGGCCAGAAACTGGAGTACGAGCAGCTCCTGGACATCAAGGTCCACCTGGAAAAGGAAATCGAGACCTACTGCCGCCTGATTGATGGAGAGGATGGGTAAGTATTGCTTCCTTTGAGAAAACATTTTAAGATTATCAAAGATGTTTTGAAATCAAGTACAAAGTATTGCTTCCTTTGAGAAAACATTCTAAGATTATCAAAGATGTTTTGAAATCAAGTACAAAGTATGTATCATTTACATCACGTGTACATGAACCCCTTCTAGTGTTAAGAACCCAATGATCTTCCATCTTAAATCATTATTTTTCAGTTTCCTCAGCAAAACAGAGTGAAATAATTAATACAAGCTCTCTAAACTTTTACAGCTCTTGTGTTAAGTCAAAAGGCTACAAAGGACCAGGAAATCAGATAAAAGGTAAACAAAAGCTGTGTTGAGCATTTGTTGTTTATTTGTATATGTATCAAATGATGAGTTAATTATTTTCCCTTTATGAATTTAATAAATTCTAACAATTCATATGTGTAATTTTAGATTCATCTAAAACCACCACGGTTAAAACAATCATTGAAGAAATAGATCCTCGTGGTAAAGTTCTCTCATCCAAAGTTCACACCACAGAAGAGAAACCCACCAAAGTCAACAACATGAAGAGTGAACAGAAGGTGCCTTCCTGAACCCCAAAAGAATGACCTTAAGTGAAAATATAAAATTGAAGCTACATTCCTAAATAAGGGCTCTCTTATTTTTCTGCTTTACTTCTGATGAATTATTTTTAGAATAGTAACATTTCTTTGGCTTTCTCTGTGGATGGTGTTTCAATAAAAGTTCTTCCTGTTGCAAATCATCTTAACTGGTTCTGGTCAATCTTTGTATTTTAAATGTAACCCCCAATGGGAGCTGAGTTTTGTTTTTAATTTCTTCTATTTAATTCATTGGTCTTCACAAGTTAGGAGTAAGTTTAACAGACAAACAGGTTGGAGTCTTTTTCTGTAAAATTAAAATTTTTTTCTTCCTTCCATAAATATTTATTAAATATGCACTAAGTGCTGGTAATGAAAATAAAACAGATAACAAAAATCTAATCCCTGAGTGCAACATGCTCTTAGAATAAAATAAGGAGTTGAAGAATCAGAAACCCTAAAAATAAAGAAAAAACTAGAAATGGTGCTATTAAGGGTAGAAGGGAAAAAAGAGAGATGGGGGGACTGGATAGGGCTAGTGGGGAATTCCATGATGTTAGACCACAAAATAAGTCTTAACAAATTTAAGAAGACTGATAACATATCAAGTATCTTTTTCAACCACAATAGTATGAAACCAGAAATCAATAACGGGATGAAAATTGGAAAATTAAAAAATATGTAGAAATTATATAACATACTTCCAAATAAACAAATGGATCAAAGAAGTCAAAAGGGCAATCGAAAAATATCTTGAGTCAAATGAAAATGAAAATACAATATACCAAAACTTATGGGATGCAGCAAAAGCAGTACTAAGAAAAAGCTTTATAGTAATAACTGCCTACATTAAGAAAGAAAAAAGATTGCAAATAAACCATCTAACTTTATATATCAAGGCTCTAGAAAAGAACAAATTAAGCCCAAGGTTAGCAGAAGGAAGGAAATAATTAAGATTAGAGCAGAAATAAATAAAATAGAGACTAGAAAAACAAGAAAAAAGCAACAAAACTAATACTTGGTTTTTTGGAAAGATAAAATTGACAAATCTTTAGCTAGACTACAAGGAAAAGAGAAAGAGAACCCAAATTTAAAAAATTAAAAATGAAAGAGGAGAAATTGCAACTGATGCCAGAAATACAAAGGATCATAAGAGAATGCTAGAACATTTATATGCCAACAAATTTCATAATCTAGAAGAAATAAATTCCTAGAAACATGCAACCTACTAAGACTAAATCATGAAGAAAAAGAAAATCTGAACAGAACAACAGCAAATAAGATTAAATCAGTAATCAAAAATCTCTTAGCAAAAAGAAGCCCAGGACCAGGTGGTTTTCCTGGTGAATTCTATCACTCAAAGAAAAATTAATTCCAATTCTTCTCTAACTCTTCCAAAAAATCGAAGAGGAGGAAACACTTCCAAACTTATTGTACTCTATATCAAAGC
>NW_011889284.1:873834-880012 GCF_000151845.1 Pteropus vampyrus | reverse complement strand
GTTCTGCTGAACAACATGCGGGCTGAGTACGAAGACCTCGCGGAGCAGAACCGCCGGGATGCGGAGGCCTGGTTCCATGAGAAGGTGAAACCACGCCAGGGCGCGCGTACGTGGTCCTGCGTGCTGATGCAAGCATCATCCTAACTCACCTCCTAATGTTTCAGAGCGCCTCGCTGCAGCAGCAGATTTCTGACGATGCTGGCGCCACCACCTCAGCTCGGAATGAACTTACTGAGATGAAGCGTACTCTTCAAACCCTGGAGATTGAACTTCAGTCCCTCTTAGCAATGGTAGGTTAAAAAATACATATACCAAAAAAAAAAAAATTGCTTTAGAAGTTGAGAAAAAAATTCAAAGAAAGTTTTCTTCCGCACGATAGTATTTATTTTCATTTTTATCCATCAATTACTGTGATTGAAATAAGACACGTGCATTTTGCACAGTAGAATTCTCTTTGCCTGAACATTATACCTAGATGCCAATAATTATGTAACATTAAAAGTGAGCAAATACAATTATTTTGAGGTACTCGAAAAAAAATAAATTTTACCCCGAATCTTCTCTCCGAAGTCAAAAGATTAAAAGCCACTGTGCATGGAGTGCATAAATATGTTTTACCCTTTTTACCTTCTTCATCTAGCATTCCTTTTGGCCACTTAATGAAGAGCACTTACAAAGTCCTTTTTAAGCGGCATAAACAAGAAGCAAAGTAGAGGCATGAAGGTTGCCTACAAAGCTAAACATGAATGATGATAATAATAACCTTTTTTTATTAAGAGTTTGCCCAACACTTTCATCCACATGAGCCCACAATAACCCTGGGGCTTGGGCAGGGCAGACTTTATAATTAATGTCATTATTTCCAAAAGAAGAATCTGAGATTTGAAGAAGTTAGGCCATTTTCCCAGAGTCCCATAGTTGGATAGAAAGGAACCAGAGCTTCTCCAAATTTTATATCTCCCAAGTCTATACTTTTTTCACTCTGGCTTATAAAACTCCAGAGTTTATACACAAAGATGCTATGAATGAATAAAAAATTAGGACTTTATACAAAAATTCTTACAGTTGAAAGGGTAACACACTCTCATCTTTATTCCACTTAAAATTATAGCAAACATTCCTCTGTGGGATAAACCTTATATAAACGCATGTGGATTCACAAGCCAATGAATCAAACGAAAGCCTAAAAAGGTCATTCTTTTCTATGGGTCATTCCACTTCTGGAAAGTATATGCAGTTCACTACGGGATAATTTTTAATAGGAAAGCTATAATCCTCATAAGACAAGGCTCTATCACATGATTAGAAATGAGGTAGCAAAGTGTAGGGGGACTTTTGTTCCTGGGAAAGTGGAAAATTGTGTCAAACTCTACAACCACAGGCTATATTGCGGGAGAGGGACAAGGATCTTTACACTGTGCCCTATGAGGAAACAACTTCACCTTTGCTAACACTCCTAGGCATTTGAGTAACATTCACCATCAACTGTGTTATTCTCAAATAGAAGAATAGTATGATATCTAATCAAGACAACAATTAGTATTGAACAAGTGAAAACTTTCAGATAAATATAGTTATCAGCATTATGTAAGGATAATTCTCTTAAGTATCTCTTAAGTGCTTTGCCTTATTCTAAAACAATACTGTGACATTCTCTACTAAACTATGTCTTAATGATCCTCAGAAACACTCCCTGGAGTGCTCCTTGTCGGAGACAGAAGGCAACTACTGTGCGCAGCTGGCCCAGATCCAGGCTCAGATCGGGGCCCTGGAGGAGCAGCTGCACCAGGTCCGAACCGAGACTGAGGGCCAGAAACTGGAGTACGAGCAGCTCCTGGACATCAAGGTCCACCTGGAAAAGGAAATCGAGACCTACTGCCGCCTGATTGATGGAGAGGATGGGTAAGTATTGCTTCCTTTGAGAAAACATTTTAAGATTATCAAAGATGTTTTGAAATCAAGTACAAAGTATTGCTTCCTTTGAGAAAACATTCTAAGATTATCAAAGATGTTTTGAAATCAAGTACAAAGTATGTATCATTTACATCACGTGTACATGAACCCCTTCTAGTGTTAAGAACCCAATGATCTTCCATCTTAAATCATTATTTTTCAGTTTCCTCAGCAAAACAGAGTGAAATAATTAATACAAGCTCTCTAAACTTTTACAGCTCTTGTGTTAAGTCAAAAGGCTACAAAGGACCAGGAAATCAGATAAAAGGTAAACAAAAGCTGTGTTGAGCATTTGTTGTTTATTTGTATATGTATCAAATGATGAGTTAATTATTTTCCCTTTATGAATTTAATAAATTCTAACAATTCATATGTGTAATTTTAGATTCATCTAAAACCACCACGGTTAAAACAATCATTGAAGAAATAGATCCTCGTGGTAAAGTTCTCTCATCCAAAGTTCACACCACAGAAGAGAAACCCACCAAAGTCAACAACATGAAGAGTGAACAGAAGGTGCCTTCCTGAACCCCAAAAGAATGACCTTAAGTGAAAATATAAAATTGAAGCTACATTCCTAAATAAGGGCTCTCTTATTTTTCTGCTTTACTTCCGATGAATTATTTTTAGAATAGTAACATTTCTTTGGCTTTCTCTGTGGATGGTGTTTCAATAAAAGTTCTTCCTGTTGCAAATCATCTTAACTGGTTCTGGTCAATCTTTGTATTTTAAATGTAACCCCCAATGGGAGCTGAGTTTTGTTTTTAATTTCTTCTATTTAATTCATTGGTCTTCACAAGTTAGGAGTAAGTTTAACAGACAAACAGGTTGGAGTCTTTTTCTGTAAAATTAAAATTTTTTTCTTCCTTCCATAAATATTTATTAAATATGCACTAAGTGCTGGTAATGAAAATAAAACAGATAACAAAAATCTAATCCCTGAGTGCAACATGCTCTTAGAATAAAATAAGGAGTTGAAGAATCAGAAACCCTAAAAATAAAGAAAAAACTAGAAATGGTGCTATTAAGGGTAGAAGGGAAAAAAGAGAGATGGGGGGACTGGATAGGGCTAGTGGGGAATTCCATGATGTTAGACCACAAAATAAGTCTTAACAAATTTAAGAAGACTGATAACATATCAAGTATCTTTTTCAACCACAATAGTATGAAACCAGAAATCAATAACGGGATGAAAATTGGAAAATTAAAAAATACGTAGAAATTATATAACATACTTCCAAATAAACAAATGGATCAAAGAAGTCAAAAGGGCAATCGAAAAATATCTTGAGTCAAATGAAAATGAAAATACAATATACCAAAACTTATGGGATGCAGCAAAAGCAGTACTAAGAAAAAGCTTTATAGTAATAACTGCCTACATTAAGAAAGAAAAAAGATTGCAAATAAACCATCTAACTTTATATATCAAGGCTCTAGAAAAGAACAAATTAAGCCCAAGGTTAGCAGAAGGAAGGAAATAATTAAGATTAGAGCAGAAATAAATAAAATAGAGACTAGAAAAACAAGAAAAAAGCAACAAAACTAATACTTGGTTTTTTGGAAAGATAAAATTGACAAATCTTTAGCTAGACTACAAGGAAAAGAGAAAGAGAACCCAAATTTAAAAAATTAAAAATGAAAGAGGAGAAATTGCAACTGATGCCAGAAATACAAAGGATCATAAGAGAATGCTAGAACATTTATATGCCAACAAATTTCATAATCTAGAAGAAATAAATTCCTAGAAACATGCAACCTACTAAGACTAAATCATGAAGAAAAAGAAAATCTGAACAGAACAACAGCAAATAAGATTAAATCAGTAATCAAAAATCTCTTAGCAAAAAGAAGCCCAGGACCAGGTGGTTTTCCCGGTGAATTCTATCACTCAAAGAAAAATTAATTCCAATTCTTCTCTAACTCTTCCAAAAAATCGAAGAGGAGGAAACACTTCCAAACTTATTGTACTCTATATCAAAGCCAAACAAAGACACTACAAGAAAAGGAAATCGTAGGCAAATAGCTCTGATGAACATAGGTGTAAAAATCTACAACAAAATCCTAGCAAACCAAATTCAATAACATATTAATCTCTGGGATGAGAGAATGGTTCAACATACACAAATCAATAAATGTGATATACCATATTAATAGAAGAATAGACAAAAATAATATGATCATCTCAACAGATACAGAAAAAGGTGTTCACAAAATTCAACACCTTTTCATGATAAAAATGCTCAACAAATTAGGTATAAAAGAAATGTATCTCAACAGAATAAAGGCCAAATGTTACAATCTCATAGCTAATATCACAATGGTAAAAACTAAAAGCTTTTCTTCTATATCAGGAATAAGACAAGTATATCTCTTCTTGCTTCTTTTATTCAATATAGTACTGGAAGTCCTGGCGAGAGTAATTAGGCTAAATAAATAAATAAATAGTAAATATAAATATATAAAAATTAAAAGGCACCTAAATTAGAAATGAAGAAGTAAAATTATCTCTCTTTGCAGATGACATATATAGAAATCCCTAAAAACTTCACTAAAAATCTGTTCAAGCTAATAAATGAATTTGGTAAAGTTGCAGGATACAAAATCAACATTAAAAAAATCAGTTGCTTTTCTATACACTTATAACAAATTATCCGAAAAGGAAATTAAGAAAGCAATTCCATTTACAATAGTATCAAAAAAACTAAAATAAAATACTTAAGAATAAATTTAAACAAGGAGGTGAGATGCTTTTACATTGAAAACTATAAAACATTGATGAAAGAAATTAAAACAGACAGAAATAAACAGATGGAAAAACATCTCAGGTTCATGAATTGGAAGAATTAATATTAAAATATTCATACTACCAAAGAGATCTATAGATTCAATGCAATCTTTATCAAAATCCCCATGGCATTAGGAAATACAAAAAAAAGATCCTAACATTCATATGGAAAAACAAAAGGCCCTAAACAGCCAAACAATCTTGAGAAAAAACAAATCATATTTCCTTTTTTCAAGCTATTGTAATTGAAACAGTATGGAAGATATACAAATGTCCAATAAGCACATGAAAAGATGCTCAACATCATTATCATTAGGGAAATGCAAACCAAAACCACAATGAGCTACCATCTTACACCCATTAGGATGGCTACTATGAAAATAATAGAAAATAAAAGTGTTGGCGAAGATGTAGAGAAATTAGAACCCTCGTGCACTGTTATTAGGAATGTAAAATAATATAGCCTCTGCAGAAAACAGTATGGCAGTTCCTCAAAAAAGAGAAAGTAGAATGGTAGCTGCCAGGGGCAGGGGGAGGAGGGAATGGGGAGTTATTGTTTAATGAGTAAAGAATTTCAGTTTTACAGATGAAAAGAGTTATGGAGGTAGATGGTGGTTTCACAACATTATGAATGTACTTAATACCTCTAAACTGTACACTTAAAATGGTTATGTTGAGAATTTTATGTTCTGTGTATTTTACCACAATAAAAAAAAAAATGGGGGAAAAAAACAGTGTGATGCTGGCATAAAGACAGACATAGACCAATGGAACAGAATAGAGAGCCCAGAAATAAACCCATACATATATGATCAATTGATCTTCAAAAAGGGGCCCAAGAATACATAATGGGGAAAGGATACTCTCTTTAGCAAGGTGTTAGGAAACTGGATATCCACATGTAAAAAGAATGAACTCGTACCCCTACCATACACTATACACAAAAATCAACTCAAAATGAATTAAAAACTTAAACTTAAGATCTGAAACTGTAAAACTTCCCAAAGAAAACATAGAGGAAAGCTTCATGACTTTGATTTTAGCAATGATTTCTTAGATTTGACACCAAAAGTAACAAGCAAGAAAACCAAAAAAATATACACTTAGGATTTTTTAACATAGCTTCCAGGAAAGAATCAATTATAATCACCATATCCAACACTAACTATGTGTTAGCCTCTATTCTAAGCATCATTTAATCCTCACAAGAACCCTAAGAGGCAGGTACTATCATCATCCTCTTTTTACAGGTAAGGAAACTGAGGCAGAGAATGGTTGAGTAATTTGCCCAAGGTCACACAGCTAATAACTGGAGTTGTTAGATTGCTAATCCAGGCAGACTGCTCAGAGTCTGTGTGCTTAACCACAACATAATACCATGTTAGTGAAAATCTCATGATTCCACCTTCCTTCTAGAGAAAAAAGGGGATAAAAACA
>NW_011889284.1:858853-873784 GCF_000151845.1 Pteropus vampyrus | reverse complement strand
ATACACTTAGGATTTTTTAACATAGCTTCCAGGAAAGAATCAATTATAATCACCATATCCAACACTAACTATGTGTTAGCCTCTATTCTAAGCATCATTTAATCCTCACAAGAACCCTAAGAGGCAGGTACTATCATCATCCTCTTTTTACAGGTAAGGAAACTGAGGCAGAGAATGGTTGAGTAATTTGCCCAAGGTCACACAGCTAATAACTGGAGTTGTTAGATTGCTAATCCAGGCAGACTGCTCAGAGTCTGTGTGCTTAACCACAACATAATACCATGTTAGTGAAAATCTCATGATTCCACCTTCCTTCTAGAGAAAAAAGGGGATAAAAACAACTAAGTGTATTCTAACTCCCATCAGTCTAAGGTTAAGCAAAGTCACCAGAGTCTCCCCGAACAAACCAGGGAAGGCATTTTATGGAAGGAATTGCACCAGAATCTGTGTCTCAGAAGAAAAAAAAAAAAAACTAAGAATTTAGTGACAAAACAAACCTCACTCATGTTCAAGAAAAATACACATCTAAACCCATCTAATAGAAATGTAGAACATGAATTATAAACAATGGCAAAAGATTGTGAAGCATGTTTGAAACTAAAAACTAAATTTATCAGGAGAAAACTAGTGTACAATCATTAGAATAAGATAATATAATGAAAAACTTCATCCTGAGAGAAGCAGACATTAACACTGCATAACTTAAAGTTTAGTCCAATTCGATTATTTTTGAGTACCTACAATATGCACATTGTATAATGAATGTTCAAATACCTAATAGATTCTAAAGAAATGGTAGTTACATGGCTGAATACCTGTTTCTTACAATGAATAAAATAATCACTCCTAAGGAAGAAATATACAGATGGAAATGGCCTAGAGAATTTAAGTCTATTCCCCACTTCCAGAAAGGACTAAAGCATACCTAAACTTTTGTAGTAACTATTAGCTTAGAGGAAATCTATGGTTAAGAAAATTCAAGAGATTTACCCATATGAGTGAATAAATGACAATATTTTAAGGAGTTAAGCATTATACGTTGCAGTTCTACTTTGATATAAAAATGCTTTGTGATCTGTATTGCCACTTAGCTTCAAAGCCAACTCATCTCTAAAATGCTTCTAATAATATGTTTAACTTATGTCACAAAAGATTATGTTAATTAGTATTTATAAACTATCTAGAGATCAGTAGATTATGTTAATAATACCTCATAATATCTCTTATCCAAGAAACTCAAGACTTATAAACTATTACACTGACAACATACTCTTTCTTGCTATATTCATGAGAAACATGAAAAAAATATTAAAATTTTGGCCAGGTCACAATAAAATCAGCAACAAATCTCTGAATATGAGCTGCATCTCTTAACTTATCTAACATTGTTCTAAACATATGCCAATGGTCTGGATTATAGTTTATAGTGATTATCTTAAAGTAATTTTGGTAAAAAAAAAAATCCATGCATTCTGGTCCACCAAATATTCCATACATTTTAAGGACAATAATGTTGAATATTTTTCAAAGCATTTAATATCCATGACATTGAAAAATCTCAAGCAGAAAAAAATTACTGTTTCAAAACTATCCAAACCCATAATCAGTAAACCAATCAATTTGTACCATTATAAGTGACAGAGACCTGACCCTATCTGACATGGCCACTTTATTATAATAATTTACATAATTAACATTTATTAAATGTTTGTGCCCTCCAGGCTGTTTTACATAGTCATTAATTATTGGAACTGCTCAACATTCAGTTGAGACTGTTCAGTGTTATTATTTTCATTTGCCCAGTAAGGAAAGGAAGCACAACCAGATAAGTTAACTTCCCATGGACAGCAAGGCAAGAGAATGAAAAGTCTGCTTACTTATGGCAACTAATCTTCTATCTATAGTTGCAAATTTTGGCTTTTTAAGTAATAATGAAAACACCCTTCTCTATATATTTTGCTCCCCACTCATCAATATGAAGCTCACTTCTCAAAATAATTCATAATGCTCTAAACACATAATTTTTAAACTAGAAGGCAATAAACAATATTTTTGAGGTAGAGAAATGAATAATTTGGAGACTCAGAAATTAGTTGAATGGACATTCTACTCCTGGACTAAACCAAGAGATCTCAATTCAAATAATTTTCTGTCAAGGCCACATAGTCATTAATTTTAGTTAAATTGATAAGCAAAGTACTATAGGATTTCCATTATTTGTTTCCAATTTTAAAAAATTAATTAAAGAACTCTCACCACCAAAATATCACTATATATCGAGAGTATCTGATTTTAATAAGATAGAAGATACTCGATAAAGCATGAATAATAGAGATACTCTATAAGCATTTGCAAGACAATAGCAATGGACGTTTCTCATTTGATTTATTAACTCTTCGTTACATGGTGTGGAAAAAAAACTGGAATATATTCCAGAGGTCAAAAAGACATACATTTACTCACATTTAATTTCAGCCTTTGAAACTATGATTCAGTGTTACTCCGTCTGGCACATTTTCATATACAAAGATACCCTTGGGCACCTTTCCACCTACAGACTGGACAGTATTGAAAATCATCCAGTTATGAAAAACAACAATTAGGGTTGAGTAATATTCTACTATAAATCGTTATAGTTAAGACTGAAATGACCTACTGACTCCTATAAAAGGCCAATGGAACTAACGCCTATGGATGGTGTACTTCTGCTTTGCTCCTCTTTGAGAAAGGGTCGCCCAACTGTGCTGTCACCATGCCCTTTAGACTTTCTAGTGGATCCGGACGGGTCTGCTCACGAGCTGGCTCTGGTCGACTGTCTGGTGGAGGAACAGGCTTCGGGGCTGGGAATGTGTGCGGTGGGCCGGGAGCAGGAAGCAGCTTCTCTTGTACTCTTGGGAGCGTTTCTTCTGGAGGAGGTTTCTATAATGGTGGTGGAGGGTTGGGAAATGGCAACTGTGCTGGTTTTCTTGGAAATGAACGTGGCCTCCTCTCTGGAAATGAAAAGGTGACCATGCAGAATCTCAATGACCGCCTAGCGTCCTACTTGGACCATGTGTGTGCTCTGGAAGAAGCAAATTCAGACCTCGAGCAGAAAATCAAGGATTGGTATGAGAAATATGGGCCTGGTTCTTGCCGGGGACTCGATCATGACTATAGTATATATTTACCAGTCATTGAAGATCTTAAAAGGCAGGTAAGAAATATGAATTTGCTTACTTTAATTACAAACTTTGGGTGTACATAATCTAAAAAAGAAAATATTAAAAGTGCTTAGCAAATGTATGTGTTGTAGAATTTGCTCACTCTATATTCCTAGTGCTTAGGGCAGTGCCTGGCAATAAAAATTTATAGAATTAATTAATGAAACAAATTTTTAAAATAGATATAATAATTTTGTTGATCTTATATATAGCTCATACTTTTTAATCACGAGTAATAAAAGTATCCATTATTGTAAAAACTTACACTTGGTCTCTTAACCTCTGGACATTTATTATCTGAAGAAAAACCAGATTAATGTAGAAAAAATAATACCAAAATAGATGCTTGATGGGTTAAGAAGAATCACACTTAAATTTGGAGTCTCCCTTGACTTGGAATTTGACATTTTGCACAATCTACCCTATTTAGATTATTTCTGTGACCACCTGTAATGCCAGCATTGTTCTACAAAATGACAATGCCAGACTGACCGCTGATGACTTCAGGCTGAAGTAGGTAAAAACAAAGTAATTAATTATAAGAAAGATAAAAATTAGTAGAGTAAAGAACATGTCTTTTGCTTTAAAAACTAACATGTTTTTATAAAGTCAGACTATATCACTGAAGAAATTAAATTAAATGTCTATAAAAAGAGCTATCATAAATTTTAAACAATATATTTATTCAACTGTTAAATTAAACACATTGGATGACAAAAATCAACTCTGAAGAAACAACTTCTCTAAAATAATATTCATAAATCAGTAGGTGTTCCAGAGTGTTTCATCACGTTGCCATCGCAATGAGCTTCTGAAGTGTGTACAGACACCATATCTTTCATTATATGAAATGTCTGGAAAAGCTGCCCTTTGCACCTGCCTCTAATTAGAATTCTCAAGCTCTTTAATAACCTTTCAGGTATGAAAATGAGCTTGCTCTACACCAGAGCGTTGAGGCAGACATCAACGGTCTGCATAGAGTGATGGATGAGCTGACCCTTTGTACAACCGACCTGGGGATACAGTGTGAAACACTGAGTGAAGAATTGACGTACCTCAAAAAAAATCACAAGGAAGTAAGGACCCTGCAGGGTGACTTCGTATAGTATGGGATTTCCCTCCTTGAGTCCGCTATTCATTTCATAGCAGAGTGTGACTCTCAGTCAAAATTTACCTTGAATATTAATACTGATGATCCCTTTTCCAGGAAATGGAGGTCCTGCAGAGTACGGCAGGGGGGAACGTGAATGTGGAGATGAATGCAGCCCCGGGAGTGGATCTAACTGTTCTGTTGAACAATATGAGGGCCGAGTACGAGGACTTGGCCGAGCAGAACCGCAGAGATGCTGAGGCCTGGTTTCATGAGAAGGTACAAATCATATACCAAGTGGCTTATATGTTCAGTAGACTACCAGGCTGCTCACTAACCCTTCTGAAAACTGTGCTTCAGAGCTCTTCGCTGCAGCAGCAGATTTCTGATGATGCAGGCGCCGCCACAGTAGCCAGAAATGAGCTGACGGAACTGAAGCGCAATCTGCAAACCCTGGAAATAGAACTTCAGTCCCTCGTGGCCACGGTTCGTAGGAATCACCATTGATTTTAGTATGTGTGCGTGTAAATACATATACTCTACAACAATATATAACTAAGTATACTTAACTAAAAATATGACATATTAAATATATACACGAATATTTCTATGATCAAGAATTCTGTCCATAAACATTACTTCTGACTCACCAATCCCAAAACTTTTTTAAAAAGAAACTTTTTTCAATGAAAGAAAAAAATTTTTTAATCTTGTTGATGCAGATTTTAACTAAAAAGATTCAGACCTCGTATAAATATTTCTTCCCAACGTGAGAATGTTGAAAATGTGATCGTGTCATTATCGGTTCCGCAGGCAAGCCTTGCTTTGTTCTTCTTTCAGAAACGTTCCTATGAATGCTCCTTGGCCGAGACTGAAGGCTATTACCACCTTCAGCTCCAGCAAATCCAGGAGCAAATCGGGGCGAGGCAGGAACAGCTCCAACAGATCCGGACGGAAACAGAAGGCCAGAAGCTGGAGTATGAACAGCTTCTAGATATCAAAATATTTTTAGAAAAAGAAATTGAAACTTACTGCACATTAATAGATGGAAAAGAAAGGTAATTATTAACTAGTGAAAATTAATCTTATGATTAAAATATTAATCTCACATCGAGTAGGTTTTCTCAGCATATATGTATATACCAATATTATATCTTAGATCCTGCTCTAAAGATCATCCCTATACAAGTGAAGTGAAAACAGGTAGCAAAATCAAATTTCTAAGTATGTAAAGTATTGGTATCTATAATCGTATAGAGAACATTTAAATAGAATATTGAACAATTCCTATATTTCAGTCCAGGGGGAAAGTTGCTTTCAGCGATTTAGTGTGGAAGTACATTTCTTATAACATACTCTTTTTTTATTATTGCTTCAGTAGTTACCATACATGCACCCTGTATTAAGTGGGTTATTACATTTTCATTTGAAAGATGAGCAATGAAGATACAGGAAGATTTCATTGGAGAAGGTACCTACTGGTAGCCAAGAGTCAACATCCCTAATATTGTAAACCTGGATGCGAATGAGACAATTAGGTGAATCTGAGTGCATTGCTTAAGCCCTTTAAACCTCACTTCCTTTATTGGAAAAACTGTGATAACACGAAAATCGTACTCCTGACTACTTTAAACAAGAGTGCCTCACTACGTAGGTAAACTGCTTATGACAGTGGCTTGCACACAAAAGGTACTCAATAGTCAGTGGCTATTACTAAATACTTACCCACGGTCACATCATGAGTCAGTAACATCTTAGGCATCTTCCAAGGCCAGTGTCAGCCCTCTACAGCATATTCTCATAAGAACCTAACAGTAATGGCTTCTTCTTTTGAACAAGGTGCCTATTACATCATTCATTGTTCACTTTTCTTTCAGCCCCTTTCATGTCATGTTATAGACAACTTTTTACTTATATATACTTCATTTTATTTTCAACAGTGTAAACTGCTTGTATCTTGGCCCTACATTTTCTACAGCACCTAGCCTAGCACCTTCTGCACAGCAGGCATGCCAAACATGTTCACAGGGCAGGCGATTGACTGAAGAGTCAGAGTGAGCACTTGAAGTCCCATATTGCTAGAGGAAAGTGATAATCTGGTCACAAGGGAATTTCTGATCATAAACATCCATTTAATCTCTTCTTTCAATATATCGAAGTCATGGAAAGCTTACTATCTCTTAAACATGAGAAGAATTTAAATCTTATTGGAACTAGTACTCCAAAATTTTTATCCCCAACTTATAGTTATTTATGAGCTCCCTAATGAAAGAAAAATGCAATAATTTTCTCTTCACAGAAAAAGCAAGTCCACGTGTTGCAAATCAAAAGGGTATGGGCCCGTAAATTCTGAAAATCAAGTCAAAGGTATAGAACGGTTTTTTACTTGGTGTAACTCTCTTAAACTCCAGCAGTTGTAGTAAATAAGCCATTTATTTGTAAACTAAATAAGACTGTTTCTAAGTTTAGTTCTAGTGAATGAAAGGATAAGGGCAAGTCATTATGACAGCTCTTAGTATTTGTATCCCATATTCCCGTAAAACAGATATAGTCAGGTTATGAAATTACTGAAGTGGGGAACCAATCCCCCAATATCTTTCTTACTTAGAACCTATTATTTTCACAGTGTCAATGCTTTGATAGAAGAGCAACTTTATTTTAAATCACAAAAATAGGGCAAGTTAGTGTTTAAAAAAAGACTTTACTTGCTTCGGGCCTCTACTTGCCTGATACATGTTTTAATCCATGTTTCATTTATGCTTTCAAATACCCATTGCTCTAAAAATAGTGGTAAACACAAGAAAAATATCCAGCCTTGCTAAGCAGACTTCAAATACAGTATTATATCTCCTTTTACTGCAAACTTGCAAATACCATTTTCGAAGAATTTACCCATCATGACTAAAGACCTTTCAACCTGTTAAGAATGAGTACTAAACTTTCATTCATTTTATTTTAGATTCAGAAGAAGAAACTGTTGTCAAAACAGTGGTCGAGGAGCTAGATCAACTTGGCAATGTCGTTTCACTGACAGTCCACTCAGTTGAAGAAAAATCCTCTAAAATAAGCAATATTACTATGGAGCAACGAGTAGCTTCTAAAGCACCATAATGAAAGGAAAGAGGGTTATTTTTTTTAAAGCCTGCCTTTGCAAATTCTCATTGGCTGAATAACCCAAGGAAATTATTCCTTTCTGTTCTTAAAAATAAAAAGGCTAAAATTAGGTTTTCTTCTCTTCTTTTTCTCAGGTTCTTTGCATGTAATCTTTCTCAGTGCTACATATTGTATGATTCCATTTTTAAGACATTCTGGAATAGGCAAAAGTATAGACGTAGAAAGTGATCAGTGCTTTCCTGGAGCCTGGAGCTGAAGCTGGGGCTGTGAGGAGAAGCTACAAAAGGGGTACAAGGGAATTTGGGGGGTGGAGGGTAACAGAACTGTTCTATATCTTGATTGTACTGAAGGTTAATGACAATGTGTTTTTCAAAACTCAAAGAACTATATGTTTAAGATGAATTTTAGTATATGTATATTAAACCTCAATAAATCTGACTAAAAGGAATGGACAGAAAAATTAAGAAATCTATCCTGAAGAAAAAATGTGAATGTATCCAGCATTATTAATAAGAGCAAAAAGTTGGAAATAATTGACAGTCCCTTAATATTACTTAATATTAGGTTCAGCCTTGAGTAACAGTAACAAAATAACAGGACTTTACACGGATAGAAGTTTATTTCTTTCACACACAGAAATCCAGAGGTAGGCTACTCAAGGCTGGGATGGTAGCTTTGCACCAGAGCATTTTCAGAGACCCAGGTTCCTTTCAGCTTTCACTCTGCTATACCCACAATATGGCCCTGGCTCATGGTCCAAGATGAAGCTCCGACCATCACATCCAGCCATCACACTCCTTTCAGCAGAGCGGAGGAAAGGGAGGAGAAGGGATGAAGACTTGTGTCAGCTTCCTCTTAGATAAAGTTTCTAGAACACGCCACAGATACTTCTGTTTACATCACATTGACTAGCTTAATCACCTGACCACGGTGAGCGGCAAAGAATGCTAGAGAAAGCAGTCTTTATTATGGGCAGCTATTGCCCAGTTAAAAACCAACAGTTTCTGCCACATTAGGCATCTATTCACGCCCTAAGGCATATTATGTAAGGTGAACAAAGCAAGTTACAGAACAACACATATAACACAGATGATTCACATATGGTCTACGTGTGTTTACATGCTATGTATGTGTGCAAATGCATAGAAAATCATCTGGAAAAGTGCAAATGTCTAGAAGGGTAAATTATAGTTATCTATAGATAACAGAGTAAGGAGGATAGAAGAGGAGAAGATGAAGAAAACTTTAACATTTTATTTTATACTCTTAGCTATTTCTTGTTTGTTTACATCAAGAATGTTTGCATGCAAAGAGTAGAATGGTGGTTGCCATGATCATATCAGCATTTTTCACAACAGCCAAAGGGTGGCTGCAACCCAAGTGTCCACCTATTCATGAGTGGATAAACAAAATACGGTAAATACATGCAATGGAACATTATTCTGCCTTTTAAAAAAAGGAAATTCTGACGCATGCTACAACACGGATGAACCTTGAAGACATTATGCTAAGTGAAATAAGCCAGACGCAAAAGGAGAAATAATGCATAATTCTACTTATTCCAAGTGCCCAAAACAGTGACTAGCACATAGTAGGTGTTTTATAAATATTCGTTAAATAAATGAATGAATGAATTCATATGTTCACGACAGCCTCACATAACAAATATTTGTTGAAATTTTGTCCATCAGCCTACTTCCAGATTTTTAAAATTTTTCCACAATGTTTAGGGTTTTCAATAAATGGGAATCCATAGCCAAGTAAATAATTACTTACTGATGACTCTCACCGAAGCTAAACCACAATGAAATAAAAACAGATGCAATGTTTTCTTCTGGGTTTGCTTCAAATTTTGCTAAGTCAGGAAATAAGTTAATGTCCTTCTAAACTCCCACAACCCATAACAGCAATTAGAGGTGTGTTCCTAATTACCAAAATAAGAGAAGGCAGCTACCCCTAGACATAAGTAAGTGTCAACAAAACATGGTACATGTCAGCCAAACCAGGAGTTACTTCCCATCGGAAACAGTGGCAAGGGGGTGGGGATGGGAAAAGAGGGTGCGGACTGGTGATTAAAGGATGAGGTTGGGGAAATAATGATTCCAGTTCTGTTCACTAGCAGAAAAAGTCTCAAAAGCACCAAAATCTACTTTGGCATAATAGCCCAAAACCATGACGCCAGATTTTTATGGCGTGGTGGACTGATGAGTTTTATCTTCTAAGGAGGGAAGTAAAGAATGACTCACTCACAATTTTCAAATGTAATAAGGAACCTGAAATTGCTCCACCCAGACCCATTTCTCAGATAACCACCAACCTGAGGGCAACTGCCCTCCTACAGAAATGAGCCCAGCAAAGTTAGTTACTAATTAGGAAAAATCATCCAATTACGCTAACTTGCTGAGGCCGGCAAGCCACGTTTTACTCTGTGTAGGCAGAATTTCATCCAGAATACACTTGAGGATTGTCTATAAAAGGGCAAACCAAACGGTTGAGATGAGAAGATATTCCATTCTGGCTTTCACAGTACAGCTCTGTGACACGCTTACCCTGATACCATGTCTCTTCGACTTTCCAGTGGATCCAGGAGGGCCTGTCCCCGTCCCACCACAGGATCGCTCAGGCTCTCAGGTGGGGGAGCCAGCTTTGCGGCTGGAAATGCTTGCAGCATTTCTGGAATTGGAAGTGGCTTCTCATGTGCCTTCGGGGGCAGTGCATCGGGAGGAAATGCAGGCGGAAGCAATTCCTGTGCTGGCTTTACCGTGAATGAGGGGGGCCTCCTTTCTGGCAATGAGAAGGTGACCATGCAGAACCTCAACGACCGCCTGGCGTCCTACCTGGACAACGTGCGAGCTCTGGAAGAGGCAAATGCAGACCTGGAACAGAAGATCAAGGGCTGGTATGAGAAATTTGGGCCTGGTTCTTGCCGTGGTCTTGATCATGACTATAGCAGATATTTCCCAATAATCGATGACCTCAAAAATCAGGTAAGAAATTTTACTTCGCGATCAGTTTTTTGCGCTTTTATTTCTAAATGTTCTTTTCCCTTATTCACTGAATACTCAAAACATTTATCATCTCCATTTGTAATTTCTTGAAGGAAATTTCAGTTTAGCATTGGAAATAAACACTAAGTAGATTCATTTGGTTAACCCTGTGATTTAAAATGTCACTGACTAGTAACTATATTAATTTTGATTATTTCCATTTCCGAATCTAAAAAATCCCACTCTTTGCTTTTTTATTGGTTGTGATAAATTGCCTTTAAAAAGTCAAATTCCTCATTTCTAGATCATCGCTTCCACCACCAGCAATGCTAATACTGTTCTACAGATCGATAATGCCAAGCTGACAGCTGATGATTTCAGACTCAAGTAAGTAGGCTCACAGAGTAAAAGAATTCATGGAGATTAATAAGAAGCATTAAATGGAATTTATTTTTTGGTCCCTCCATTAAATATTACCAGCTCTTACTCTAACACTGTAAAACACTTGGATTTAAGATAAACAGAATGTTATTACTTTTTTACACTTTGGCTATAAGATATTAAGTATGAACAGCTTTAAAAGTAGCATTTGATGCCCTAGTTCTTTTTCTGCTAAAGAAATACCTCAAAGAAAATAATAATTACTATACAATAAATTTTGAAAATATCTCCTGTGGCCAAATCTGCCACTTCAAAATTCCAGAACTCTAGCATTTGGTTATTGACTGGTGACTATTTCTACAACCATATAACAAATTGCAAATCGCTAACACTCTTTAAGGTATGAAAATGAGCTGGCTCTTCACCAGAGTGTAGAGACTGATGTCAATGGGTTACGCAGAGTTCTGGATGAAATCACCCTGTGCAGAACAGACCTCGAGATTCAGTATGAAACCCTGAGTGAGGAGATGACTTACCTCAAAAAGAACCATAAAGAGGTAAGAGCTGAATGTCTACATTTCACCATCCCTCTGCAGATGCTACACCTGATGGGAGATAGTGCACTTGACTTCTTCAGTAAGAAATTGGTCTTAATGATCCATTTTCTTTAGAAGTGGAATATTTGTACAGGTTCACTCCTGCTCTCTCACTGTTTCCCATAGGGGGGAAAAAATCATATTTTCCAGGCCAATCAGGGTTACAAGAGCAGTGTTTGGCTGGGTAATTATCGCTAAGTCGAAATAGCACATTTGAAAGATTACATCTAGTTAAGTAAAATGCATATACTTAAGGACAGCTTAAGAAAACTAGATCTAAATTTCTATATAAAAGTGGCAGATTTAAAACACTTAAACATTTACTCCATATACACATTAAGTATATATACTTAATATTAATACATATTCTTAATAAGTATGACTATAAAAATAATGAGACTGAAATTAAACTGTTATATCAAAATTTATACTTCCAAATAAATAGTGTATGTCCACAGTGGTCACAGTGGGCAGCTAGATTCAAAATCAGATTATACAGCCACTACTGCAGACACATCTTTGACATTACTTTCAGAACCACGGTTTGCTGAGAAAAATCTTTATTCTTTGAAAATGAATTTAATATTTTTAAACAGCCAGAAGCCTTCTACAGTCAAGTCAGGTGCTTAAAGCAGAAGATCTAGCTAAGAATGCTGCTTAGTCATGAGTCTGTTTTTTAAATATAACTGCTTGAAGAATAACGTTTATATGGATATACAGTTCAAGTGTGGCTATAGCCCCTGGTAGTTACTCAACAAATTTTTCACGAATTGAATGCAATTGATTTTTTTAATGACTCACAGACAAACCCACGTGCAACTTTTTTTCTTTTTCTGCTTGAACTGGGGAAGTTTTCCCTAAAGATTCAGAAGTAAGAACCTCGCCTGGAGATAGAGAAGGTATAGAGATCACCAGTGATGAAAGAATGCTAGAAACACCTGAGGGACTTGATGCCCAGAGGAAAGAAAGCCTCATTATTGTCATTAGGACCAATCCAGGGCCTGGGACATGGGTGGAGAGGAGGGTTCCTGCAGCAGAGACCTAAAGCGATTGATGTGATTTCTACATAACAGTCTTAGCAGTGATGTCTGCCATCCACAGTCTTAGATCTGACTCACTGCATCCGAACAGCACACTTCAGATGGGATAATGTGTAAACTTTGACCACAACATTGTTTCCTACCTCTAGGATGTTGAAAATGATCATAAAAGCTAGAATTTAATGTATATGCCAGGTAGTATCGCTGGTCTTATTACTAGTAGTTCTTTCACATCCTTCAATAACCCAGAGAAGGATATTTATTTTATCCTCGATTTTAGAATAATAAACTTGAGACATAAAGAAGTTAAACACCGTTCCCAAATTCACCGAGCCATTACAGGGCAGAACCTGAATTCTCATAGAGATTTGTTGGGCATGACATATAATGTCCTGTGTAAGCTTAATAGCTTAAGAGACACCTAGGATTTTTTAGAAGATGATGTTCTTCCTTTACCAATTATAAATAAATATGTTTATAATGATAGATAAATATAAATACACAAACATATTTATTTAAAATTACTTCAGCTGTTTGGAATTATTCAGACTCAGCCCCTTCAACCAAATTCATGCTGTGTTCAGGATACAGCTGAGTGGAGAACGCACCAGAGCTGGTTGAATAAGTAGAATAATGACCAGTCCACCAAGGTGGAGACATTTAAGTTATAAATGAATAGAATAAGAGGTGATGGGTAATTTATTTTAAATATTTTAAGGACTTTCATTTGGAAAAGGAATTAAGACTTCTTCTGTGCAGCAGAACTAAAACCAATGAATTGGAGTCAGAGGAGCTGGAATTGGGTTCACCATAAGGAACTCCTCTGGAGCAATTAAAATTCCAAAAATGAAACAGGCTGCTTCAGGCGGTAGTGAGTTGATCATCGTTGAAAGCTATGTTAGGTGGACAGGGAAATATGAAACGCAGAGGTGGTTCGTTGTACAGCCTGGGAGATGGTACCAGATGAATACTATTACCCTTCCAAAGCTAAGCTTCTAGGCTTTCTATGAGATCCATGCAGAGCTGAGCTGAATGCTTTTCTACACCTAGGAAATGCAAGTTCTTCAGTGCGCCGCTGGAGGCAACGTGAACGTGGAGATGAACGCGGCGCCTGGCGTGGACCTCACGGTTCTGCTGAACAACATGCGGGCTGAGTACGAGGACCTCGCCGAGCAGAACCGCCGGGATGCGGAGGCCTGGTTCAACGAGAAGGTGCGTCTTGTCCAGAAAACAAGCCTTCTGCATTTTGGTGATGTTCACACAACTAAGATTTGCTCCCTCACTTATACCTTTCAGAGTGCTTCTCTGCAGCAGCAGATCTCTGAGGATGTGGGAGCCACAACCTCTGCCCGGAATGAGCTGACTGAGATGAAGCGCAATCTCCAAACACTGGAAATTGAACTTCAGTCTCTCTTAGCGACGGTAGGAAAGGACGATTTCTCACCATCTCTTAGGTTATCATTTTGAATATGTGCCAGTTGGTTTTAAAGCCCTTAACCATATTGAGAATATATCCATATTATTTTATGTAATTAAATTAAACATAAGGAAAGAATAAGGTTGTGTACAGAACAGCTGAAAGATCAACATCTATGTCTTTAGGTTTATTTTACCAAAGAGAAAGACTTGTCATTTTAAGAGTGTCACAGAGTCTTCATAACTATGTGTCAGTGTGAAATCTAAAACAATTACAGGCAAAGTTAACAAGAGGAGAAAGTCATGTCAAAGTAAGTGTGTGTATCTGTGTATCTATCTTAGGTTCTTCATTATTTCTTTACAGAAACAATCCCTGGAGTGCTCCTTGTCGGAGACTGAGGGCAACTACTGTGCACAGCTGGCCCAGATCCAAGCTCAGATCGGGGCCCTGGAGGAGCAGCTGCACCAGGTCAGAACCGAGACCGAGGGCCAGAAGCTGGAGTACGAGCAGCTCCTGGACATCAAGGTCCACCTGGAAAAGGAAATCGAGACCTACTGCCTCCTCATCAGTGGAGATGATGGGTAGGTAAAATAATTTACAGAGAAGATGTAATATACTAAAAATCTGCAGGAAACTTAGATCTCTGGAACGTGAACATAAACTGTTATGATCTCATTTATTATCATAGATGCTAAATATTAAACATGATACTCTACTGCCAAGATACAAATTAACAACATCTTACAAAACCAACATTGCAACAAACTCTATATTTAAGGTCTGAACATTTCAAAATCACCTCTTGAGGCAGATGTAACCCACTGAAATGTTCTCATCCAAACAGCTAAAGAAAACATAATAGCGAATCTAGAATTGAAGAGTTTCTCCCTAAGTCATTCTCTTTTGTGATGGTTTCAACAATATGTATTCACAGGGCTTGCAAGTCCGGAGGTTACAAGTCTAAAGATTATGGATCTGGAAACATGGGAAATCAAGTCAAAGGTATTAAAGTGAAGTTGTTTGTGTGTGGTACTACTTCATTTTTAATGCATAGCTCATTGTTTTTATATTCCCAAGATAGATAAATAGATAGATAGATACACACA
>NW_011889284.1:831749-857377 GCF_000151845.1 Pteropus vampyrus | reverse complement strand
GATTTCTCTCTAAATTTTCATAAGGGTTTCTCAATAATTCAAAATGAGACAAATTCAAGATGAATAAAAATACTTTCTCTTAAATCCCCAATCCACCATACTTAGACATAATAACAAGCCTATTCTCTTTCATAATAGCAAAAATGTATACATTTCAAGTTCATATGAAAATGGGGATATTAATAGTACTTCTCTCAAATGATTATTGTACAGATTAAATAAATTATTATAAAGTGAACTTATGGAGTAAGCAAGTAAGCTCTTGATAAATGCTAACTTATTTTTTAATACTCAATATTTATGATTAATTTTCAAATATTATTTTCTTTTTGCATATATATTTTTTAAATATTCCAAGTATAAGGAAGGCTAAAGCAAAAGTTCTGGTTTAGAATTCAAGTTCTATTAATGGAGCCATTCACTTGTGTTACAAGGTACATTTGATGTTTATAACTCTCCTGACTAATGGATTTATCTTTAGTAAAGGGGGGAAAATTAAATGAACTGAAAACATAATTTCCTCAGACCAAATATTGCCCCTAGAGATTTAGTTGACCCTTAATCATCGATAAATGGATTATCTATATTGTAATCCATCCATAAAAATTTGATTTCAGGCTCTATATGAAAATATTAAGCAGAAGAGATGATGGGATTCTTTAGGGGCACCATAATTATCCCTGAATTACTTTAATGATCTTTTTCTAATGCAACCCTAGCCAGAGGCCACTAGAGTCAAAATGCCCAATTATGTCTCCCATCAGATTAGGTGAAACAAAAACATTACAATCTTAGAGAAAATTCATGAGTTCTCAAAAATGTAGCTTTCTCCATAAATTAGAGCATAAAAGACATTCCCCGACAAATAGAAAGTATTTTTTTTATTTTATGCCACTTAGGTTCTGTGCCACTTTTCCCATTCACTTAATAACAACAATCAAGAATTTTCTCAGTAATAAGGCTCTCTTATTTAGTAATACTACTACTTAATTTCAAAAGCATTTTTGAAATTTAATGATAATGATGTAGGAGAAAAAAGACAACTTTCAGGAGACATTTCCAGTGCTTCTGTCCATACACTGTAGCCAGTGTTGACGCTGCTCCCTAAAGAAATGTTTGTCTTCCTTCTGCCTCTGTTGCTGCCATCACCACTTTGCTCCTGGTTCACTGGAGAGTTTACTCACAGCACCTATGAGAACGTGCAGGTGTTTACATGGATGTTTTCCCTGATGAGGTCTCATTTCATGAGGAATCCAAATCTTACGAAATGTATCTATCTGTCCTTCCTTAGACTTAAAGTTATAGTCACACAGACCTGTATAGGCAATAAAACTGCCCAAATGGTAGATTTATATTGTCGACTGAAAAACAATATCGACTAAATGTTTCATCACCAAAAAGGATTTATTTAGGAAAAAGAAAGGGTTGCAACCCAGTGCATGCAGATATGGCAAGCCAAGTGCACACACTGCCTGGCCCACCGAGACAAAGAAGGAAAAAGGAAATTAAGGGGAAGAGTAGTTACAATCATAGAGCTTAATTGTAACATAAAATTTTTCCTGTAGGGGTCTCGCGATGACATCCAGTGCGAGAACTCCTCCAATAAGCTCTAGCTTCTCCCGTAGACCCTCCTGACTGATTATATTCACTTAAGGTCCCAGTCAATCTTTATCAATTTTCAATAAGGATGGAAACAGTGTTAAACTGATATTTAATTGTCTTAAATGATCTCCGCAAACATCTCTGATTTGCTTTTTTTAAACATGTATCATCATGCCACTTAGAGAGAGCTCACACATATTACTGAACATTTATAACTGGTGCTTTCGTATTTTTTGTGTGGAATAATTCCAACTCAGTCTCATTTCTCTTCTAATCTTTGCAGAGAAATGTAAATAGGCTGTGAGAGCAAAGACAATACTATTGTCTATTATTCATTGATTTGGTCCAAAAATTATTAATTAAGTGCCCACTACAATCTTAGGGACTGAGGATCTGTGGGATCTGTGGGAATCCAGAGAAATTTCACTCCTGCTTTCACAGAGTTTATGTACTAATGGAGGGAGACAGGGCATAGGCAAGTGAACAAACAAGGGGCCATGAGATGTTGCTAAATGCCTTGAAGATAGTAAACAGAGTGGTAATCTGGGAGCTGTATTAAAATGATGCCCAGGATTTAATTTAGAGGTACAACTGAATGATGACGTGGAAAGGCCAATGCCATTGAAAGAAGTTTTTGTCACCTATATTTTCTGAGAGGAGGAGGCGTGTCGTACCATGCAGGGCCACATGGGGAGCACTAGTTTTGGTTGAAAGACAGAAAGAGGCAAGGGGAAGCCAAAGCCAAAGTCTTTACTGAGGTTTCTGTGGAAAAGGCAAGACAGAGCAGAGCAAACAGCTTAGAATAGGCTAATTTGAATAACTTCTTTGTGCTTTGGGCTGCAGGGGTGGTCTCTAGTTGGCCTTCAGATGATTTAGGGCAGAGGAAATACTGGCTTGATATGTGAGCATTAGATAAGGAGATGGTTGGGGCTATAGACTCAGGATTGGGTGGGTTGCATATAAAAGACTGATGCTCCAAGCAGTCTTTTGCTATCTCTAAGAATTGGCTAGCCCTGGGCAAGAAAGCTTTTCAAGATGTCAAAACATCATAAAATTCAAATGATAAAAAGCATGATTAATACGGGGTGGGGGAGCATGTGGTGCCTTTAGATAGGCAGTCAATGGAGACTTTTCAAAGTGGATGACATTTGAGCTGAGGCCCAGATGGATGAGGAGGAGCCAATCATGATAAACATTGCAGACAGCTAGTATAAAGACCCGTGGGCTGGCAGAAAAAAAAGGTTGACTTATTCCAGAAATAGAAGTATGGCCAGTGTGGCTGGAGCAGAGTAAGCAAAGAGGAAGGAAGTTCAAATGAGGCCATGGAGGAAGCGGGACTTCATTTAAAATTCAGTGGGAAGCTATGGGAGATTCGGACCAGAGAGGGACATGAATCTAGAAAAATCGCTCTGGTCTCTGTGTGGAGACTTGATTGGAGGAAGACAGAGGTGAAAGCAGGGAGCCTCTTGCAGTAACCTACATGAGACATGGTAGAGATGTGGCCTGGCCATGAAGACGTCTACTTATTCTGTTGTGGGAAGTCTCCCCAGAATGCCCACTCCGTAGCACCCACGTCCATATCCTCACTCCGTGCTGTAATTGCCTATTTCCCACCTTTCTCATGATTTGGCCGATTGTGAGCTCTTGAGAGCAGGGGCGATTTCTATCATCTCTGAATCCTTAGCACCCAGCACAGGACCAGAACTGAATGAGCAAATGATGTGACTCAGGCTTCTACTAAAACAATTCAAAGCTAATTGAGGCCTTAGTACCCTAAGGCCTAAAAGGAATTTTAAAAATTAGTCATTGAAACTTTTAAGTGCCAAAATAAACTTGGATCCCTCCACTCTGTAACATCTCTAGCATAATAAATATCCAAAAGGCATTCATTAAAATGAATGCAAGAGAATCAGATAATCGATTTGAGGGGAAAGTTACACAATAGTTTTCCTGAGATAATTTAGACAAAAATTTTGCCTGTAACAATTGTAACAAAAAATCTTTCTGGAGTAACAAGGCCACACTGCAAAAAATGACGATTGCCTTGGTAATGTCACAAAGCAGTGATCCTCAGCTTTCTTCAATGTATTTTTCCTTTGGGATAAACATGAAAACATCATGCCAGCCCCACCAGAAATTCTGACATGTACTTCCCTCTCCACCCCCAGTTGAGGATCGTTATTACAAAAGGTTGCCTGTAAGGCTCTGCATTGGTGTGCCCAGCCCACGCCCCACTCCCCAAGCTGAATGTCCAACAGGGAGAATATTTGTACAGATTTACAAAAAGGACTACAGCAAGGCTGGTACATGTCATTGAAATGCCACTGCCCAGTCTATGGCCATGCCACCCTGATCATGCGCAATCCGGTCTGATCTTGGAAGCTAAGCAGGGTCAGGCCTGGTTAGTAGTTAGATGAGAGACCACCAAGGAAGACCAGGTGCCATAGGCATAAAAAATAAAAAATAAGAGATTGTAAGCTGACAAGGTCCTTGCAGTCTATGAGATCAACCAAGGATTGCCTCGCCTAAAAAAAAAAAAGAAAGAAAGAAATGCCACTGCCCAGAGCTGTCCTGAATGCCCTCAGTTATGGCCCCAAGCTTGTCTCCATGACTCACTCCACACCACCAAGTAACTAAACGCACAAGGCACAGCAGAGGCCTCCAGGACTCACGCCATACTCACCAGAATGCTGATGTTCGTTCTGATTCATTGGTACCTTTACCACACAGCTGTTAACATATTTTGAATATCGTGCCTGGTTTTATCCATTTTTCTTTTCTTTTTTTTTCCTTATCCACATCTTTTTAAAAGCCTCAAGGAACTATTCGTAGGCTCAGGAATGCTCTGATGTACAGAACTATGTTCCACCATTCTAGGTGGTCATTTTCAAGGTCGTGTAAAAGTGACCAGAGCAGGAGCCCTGTGATAATTCAGCTTGGAGCTGAGCGTTCTTGGCTTCGGCTGGCAAGTCAGAGCACATGGCTTAGTCCTTCTCCTCTAATTCATCTCATTAATGAACCAAACTAAGAAAGACATATTCTCTAACTTAGTTATTGGAGAAGGCAGCATTAAAAAGTGATTCAAGGATCAGACTCTAAAATGCCTGGATTCAGAATAATTTCTGCCTCTCTATAGCTGTGGGTTCTTGAGCAAATTATCTAACTGTTCTGTGTCTTAATTTCCTTACCTGTAAAATGGGGATAATGATGAAAATACCTGCCCCAGAGAGTTGTTAGGGGGTTAATATCCAATCTATATACTTGGAAAAGTGCCTGGTTCATATTATGCCTTTAATAAATGGAGCTAGTATGATGAAGAAATAAAAATGTAAAACTTAAGTTCATGATAGCAGAAAACTTTAAAGACACATGAGAGCTTAGAGATTATCAAGTCCAGGCCAAGTTTCCTCATCAAGGGATTGAGGCTCCAGGGATGAAGCAATTGATCCAGAGTCATCCCTGGTACTCAGAATGAGAGGGATAATCTTATCAATGCTTTGAAAGGTGAGTGACAATTCTCCCTACTTTACCATAAGGCTCAGGCAATGAATTGAATGAATCGGCCAACTAAAACAAAAGCATTCAGGGGAAAATTGACCTAATTCTAATTAATGTGTTGCCAAAATGGCAAGTCTACAAAGAAAACAGAGAGAATACAGCTCCTGATCCTATCCTTTGTGATGCACATGCCTCCAGCATAGACAAGATGTTTCTGCTCAGGTGGGAGGTACGACCTGGCAAGGTGGTTAACATGCTTGAACTTGTGTCTAAACCAAGTAGCCTATTTTAACTACCTGTAGCTAAGCTGAAATTCTGTAGATGTAGCAACATGCTATCCCCAGTTCCCAGCACAGTATCTGTCACAGAGTAAGTTCTCAATAAATATTCGTTGAATGTAATATAGAACAGATACCCCACATATGGCATTAGAACTCTGTAATGAATGACCTGGAGTGCATAACAGCAGGAACACGGATGTTCCCTCCAGCATCCTCCTACATTGGTCCCAACAGCTTAGTGCTGGAAAGGAATTTGAGGAATTGGTTCTTATGGAGGTGGCACAAGACTTTGGAAGCAGATGACAGATGGAGTCTGGGTTTCAATGACAGGGTGGCAGCACGAGACTGGGGAAGAATCTGAGTTTCTACTGCTGGGTAGCAGCATCCGGTTGCTAGTGTGTGACAGAGGTGCTGTGAAGTACGCCGTGAGATGATGGCAAGGTGAGCCGCTAGGACCAAGTTACATGGAAACTGGGTCTCTAACTAGGGCAGCTAAGCAAGGGAAGATGATAAATCAGCCATCGGCAACCAAGATTCTACAACTAGGTCAACCATTGGGACAAGTAATCTCTATTGTTTCTCAGTAGGAAAAAACAAAAGGGAAATTATTTTTCTGACACTTTCTCAACATTGTGAAAATTACATAAGAGAAGACTTGCTGTGATCATGTAAAATACAACAAAAATTATATGCAAGTTCTTTAACATGAGGGACAGTGACTTGTCAATTTTATTCCCAAGATCTAGCAGAGTGTTTTCTGTGAGATGCTCAATTAATAATTGATAAAAGTTGACTTATTATTGGTGTATCAAATATAAACTAATAAGAAAATAGAATGATAAAATATATAATAGAGTAATAAAATAATAAGGTAAATGATAAAATGATAAATTATAGAATTATAAATAGAAAATAGGCAATAGAAAAAATAAGCAGAATTAAGAAATGAATATAATAATAAATTGAATAACAAATAACAGAATAATAAGTGAATAGAATCGTAAGTGAATGGAGTAATAGGTCCATGGTAAATGAATGAAGAAATGGCACCAACTATTCACTACCGTACTCATCATAAACAGTGCAATGAATTAAAAACAATCATATTACTTTATTATAACATATATTACGAGCAATAAAAAATTTATTAAATTTTTCTTTAAATTTATCTTTTCATTAAATCTATCTTTTCCCAAAATAAATTACTCTGAAACTATCAAAGTTCCCAACTCTAATTTTTAAAATCTTAATGTGTAGTAGGAAGATGTGATTCCAGTTTTTTAAACAGATAGTTTGTTGCAATTTCTTTGAGTATAACATCAAAATCTACAAAGTAATGTAAGGGAGAATGTTTTTAATCTTATCAGTAAACGATAAATAAAATGCATATGTCTTGGAGCTTTGTTTAAGCAATACCATTAACTACTTTGAGATCTTAAAGAAATCATCACCCTGAATCTTACATTTTTAATTTTAAAGGAAATGAATTGGTCTAAATTATTTTAGGTTCTTCATCCCTTTGTAAGTGATAGAGAATTACTCAAAATTGGCCTAAAGTCTCTGGACTAGATAGCAGGAAATTACATATAATTCAATAGAAAATAATTTGGAAATAATCTTATTTAACAAATTTTTAACCACTGTCCAAAAGCATTGGTATCAAAATGGAGTTTATCTATAGAACAAAATGGAGGTCAACTGCACGGCTGATGTCTTGAAAACTTTGACAAGAAAATTACATTGAAGAAAGAGACATCTCAAAACAGAATCACGCTTCAGTGCTTTTCCACTTCACTTCCAAGATAATGAATTTTGGGAATGCACATCTTCGAGGTTCATTTAAAAAAAAAAAATTCGGGGAGGTTGGAGTTTTTTTTTTTTCTGTTTTAATGTAGTTTAATTTTTGTTCTATTCCTTTTAAATTAGGCAATGACATGGAGCAATATTCTAGCAGTAGCGTAATTACTGGAAGGAATGCTGTCACAGCTGTAGACCTGTCTTGACTTTTGAGTGCTGATAAATATAATACGAAACTATTGTCAGGTAAAACTATAAGGAAGGCAAAGAATGTTCAATTATTACAGTAGCAAGAGAAAATATTTCCATTAGTAATAAAATGGGAGTGTATTTTGGAGCTCTGTTCAACCGTGGTACTACAGACCAGTGAGTCATGGCCAACTCACTTCTCCACAGAAGCAGCTGGCCAAGCCAGAGATGAGATCGTGAAACTGAAACACATTCTTCATACCCATGACACTGAGCTACTATTCTTATTCTTAATAGCTAAGGCTATGAAAGCAGCTAATTATAGTCTTAAACTTAAAAAAGAATCCATACATAGGGTCTACGTGATTTTTAAAAATAATTATATATAAAATTTCAAAAATAAAATCCCTTAGAAAAAGTACGAAGAACCTCAGATATACATAAAAAGAATACCAGATGTTCGTAGTGAAGATATAAAGCACTCGAATCAGATGAAATTAGGCTGATCTCCCAATTTAGGCCCAGCTAGTCTTATGGAATAAGCAATACAGTACAATTGCAAATAAAAATAAAAGTGATCAAGCCATATGTGTGAATATAGAAATACAATTTACAAAGCACTTACTATAATCTTGTGTACTAATTAGGGCAGGAATTGTTATCTCTAAATTTACAGGTAAGAAAACTATGGTTCTAAAATTCTCGCTATTTCTTTTTTAGATTCGAATAAAAGCAGAAGAACTAGGACAGTGATTGATAATGGCCAAGTGATTTCATCTCAAGTCAATAATATTTTTGATGTAAAATTCAGATAAGAGTAAGATGTAGGCACCTGTACTCTATCCCCAAGAAGTAAATGATCAATCTAAATAAGTGGAGTAATCTAACAAGCCTGAGGAGACAGAGTCGACATTACTGATGTAACCATTTCTGAAATTCTGTGGTCTTTATTGGTTTGGTTTTGTCTTTGAAACGAAAAATGTGTTTTCCTTCTTAAGCATTCTACCTCGATAAATTTTCCACCCATTGCAAATCAGCTACATCAGTCTTTACTATTTTGTTACACACTGACTTTTTTTAACAACAGTTTTATTGAGGTATAATTCACGCACCATATAATTCACCTGTTTAAAGTGTACAATTCAATGATTTTTAGTATATTCACAGAGTTGTACAACCATCACCACAATGAATTTTAGACCATTTCGTCCTCTCAAAAAGGGACCCTGTTACCCGGTAGTAGTCACGCCCTATTTCCCCCCACAAACCCTCACTGCCAAGCCCTAGGCAACCACTAATCTACTATATGTCCTATAAATTTACCTATTCTAAACTTTGCACATAAAGCGAATCATATCACATATGGCCTTCTGTGCCTGGCTTCTTTCACTTACCATAATGTTTTCAATATCCGTCCATGTTATATATACCAGTATTTCATTCCTTTTTGCTGTTAACTAATATTCCACTGTACCAATATGCCACATTTTATTTAACCATTCATGAAATGATAAATATTTGGTTTATTTACACTTTTGCTATTATGAATAAGGCTACTATGAGCATTCATGTACAAGTTTTTGTGCGAAAATCTTTTAATCTATTTCATTTAATATGTTTTCATTTCTCTTGGGGATACACTTAGGTGTGGAATTGATGGGTCACATGTTCGCTCTGTTTTTAACATTTTGAAGAACTGCCAGACTGTTTTCCATAGCAGCAGCTGCACCATTTTATATTCTCATCAGCAGTGTATGAGGGCTCCAATTTCTTCACATACTCTTCAATATTTGTTACTATCTTTTTTATTGTCTTTATTATAGTAATCCTAGTGAATATTAAGTTGATGTTTCATTGTAGTTCCGCACTGACTTTTCAAATCTATTGTTTTAAATTAGCCTAAAACCATGCCCGAAAAAAACGATTATGACATAATTGTAATCAAAGCCAGCTTTCTTATGGTGTCAAAAATGCATACATGTTAATTAAGATGACACCTGCTCTTTAAGAACCTACTCTCTACCTGAAAAGACAACACTGATATGAAAACCAAGTGTTTTTTAAAAGAGGAATTATGAAGAATGACTTAAACTTCTAGATATCAAAACATTGGTAGAGCGAACACTGCCCAGGGCTGATGCATCCAGCCCCTAGCTGCTGGAAGTATAGGCTGCTGACAGCTCAGACCTGTGCCTCTCATTGGGCATTGCCCTTAGCAGCAGGGAGCTCCTTGCCCAAGATTATACCCTGCCCTCAGGAGAACACCCATGGACCAGTAACAGACTAATGGGAGGATACAAAGGCTCAGCCCCTTTGCCTCAAATTAGACAACTCTGAAGGGCAGGCTCAACTGTAGCACTCCTCAAAGGATCAGCTGAAGCCTCCATTAAAATTGCATTGCAGTCAGTCTCTCCCTCCACCTGTCCTGCCTTCCTCACTTCCTTACACGTATATCTCCCAAGAGAAACTCCAAGATAAACCTCTGCACCCATTTCTCCATCTCAAAGTCTATCTCTGGGGAACAAGAATTAATAAAATTGTATAAAGTTCCAACAATTAAAATGTGCCATTGACACAGAAGTCAAAACCCAAGAAAAAGACCCACCTATATATAAAAATGGTACTTTCAAATCAGTTGTCAAAACGTAGATTATTCAATAAAGGTTACTGGAATTATTAGTTAACAAAGATGGTGGTGGGAGTAGGGAAGGTGTTAAATATTTATCTCATATCACACACCAAACTAAATTCCACAGAGATTACAGAAATATAAGAGAGTAAACGTTTGAAGGAGTCAATGTTTTTTAAAAACGAAGAAATTTTAGATATTAAAGGAATTTTTAGATATTAGAGGCTTTTTAAATTAAAAAAAAAAAAAAGCCGAAAGCATGAAGGTAAAAATATATCTGTATCGAGAAAATAATATACAGTAAGAAGCAAAACGAAAGCAAAAGAAAACATTTTAAACCTTAATAAAACATAGTAAAATTTCATTCCAACACCAAGAAGAATCTGCGCAGCTAGCCAATCAACCTACTCCAGATTTGGTCACGCCGTCTTAATCTAGGCCTCAGTGCATTTCAGCGCCGCCTGCTGGCAGCTTTCTTCTCTGTCTAAAATCAAGAGAGGATTCTGGGACAAGCCGGCATCCAAAAAACAGCAGTTGCAGGAATCTGCAGCCTGTTTAGTTGGCCTGACTCATCCTCAGCCTTCCATTTCCTAAACTCCCTTTCCCTAACCACTGCCTCCCAACCCTGCCTGTCCACCTGCCATATCTCCCCTCCTCACCCCAGAAGATAGAAACTTTAGCTGGATGCAAAAAGAGAACTAACATCCAACCACTTTATGTCTAAATTTTCAGTAGTGCCACATGGTACCAGGGGTTTTCACTCTGCTTGTCATAGATGACTGTCCATATATGACTAGACTCAGATTGGAGAACATTGCCTTGGAAGAATTCCTAGGCAAACACCCTCTTTCTCAGTCACCTACCTTTATCAGGCCTCCCTAGACACCTAGGTGCCAGTTAAGGAGGACCTTTAACTCCTAACCTCTATTTTGGCATGATTTCTACCAAATAAGCAGTACTCTCTACCTAGTTCTCAAGTACAAGTGTGAATTTTTGCAGTTTACTATCTAATAAAGAAAATCTCTCCAATTGTAATATAAAACACATTTTAAATCTGCCCAGGAAGTAATGCACTTAACCAAATTGCTAAAGATTAGCACATGAAGGAAATTTGAAAATTACATAGTCCTATGTAATAATTTTACAGATCAGGAGACTGTGGCCTCATCTAGAGACATCCAAAGTTTTGAAATTTGAGAATGATTTTTATAAAATTGTGTTCTAGTCCTGGTGGACAGAGGGCACAAACAGGTAAAGGTTCCCCGAGCCTGGGAGTTCAAATATCATCCATTCCTTTCTTATGAAACTATTATTTTATCACTGGGAGTTCTTGACCGAAAGAACAACCTGTCTGAGATCAGAAGGTCAAAGGAAGTTGAAAGGTCAGACTCAGAGAGACAGAGGGGAGGACACCCAGCAGATTGGCTTAGCTATGGCAGAAGAATGAATGAGAGGCTGGGCCTTGCTGCTCATATTACAATCTGAGTTTCATACATCTGTGGTTTCTCTGAATAGGAGGATATTGTCTGTCTGGTATGAAGAAAGGCCCAATGACCTTCTAAGCAAAAATAACTGATATATCCTGGGCTTACTTCAGTCTGTATTGACTCTGGACCCTGGAGGACAGAAGCACCTCAACCCTTACAAAGTCACATGCCCATTCTCTTCACTCTCCATAGTTGACTAAACAATATTCAGTAAAAGTAGAAAATTGAGCTGATTAAAGAGATTATAGAGCATTCATACTCAATAAGTATGAAGCTAAGTTATTTTCTCCCAGAACAAAATTTGGCAAAATGGTATGATAGAACAGATGCTGGCAGAGAAGAAGAAACCTTTGAACGGATATGCTTACTTGAAACTATAAAGAGAAATAAAGAAAAAGGGTCATGGGTAAAGAAGATAGGAAAGAGAAGAAAGAGTGAAGGACAAGGAGAAGTCACAGAGTTGGTGGCTTTCGGCTCTATTTTTGTAAGTAGTTTGTAACTTCTTTGGTGTCTGACAAATAGCATAGGATTGAAATCAATGTATGAAGGGCACCAGACCCAATGGGAGTGACTTCTCAGGACACTTATTATTGCACAATCCTTTGTTTTCTTCCAAGTAGTTGAGCCTAGTGGGGCTCACAGTGACCACCACCAAGACAGTGACCTAAACAATGATTCTCTGCAGAGGTCTCCAAGTGATTCTGGCAAGGCCTTCCCTACCCCCTCCCCAAACAACCTCCTCTTACCAACAACCCCCCCAACACACACACACACACACACACACACACACACACACACACACACACCAAACACACACACATGGAGGAAATCACTGACCCAGAAGGCAGAGAATAAAGGTTTAAAACACAGAACACACAGTAAAGGACAAAAGTGATAAGTGACCCAAGTTGTTCATGAAGTCAGTCAAGCCCTGTTGTTTCTATTCATTCAAGAAATAATTATTGTCCATCTACAATATGTTCAGTGTTACAAAGAGGCTGTGCACACATCATTTGAATTTTTCCTTTTTCCACACTGTCTGCCACAAAAAGTGCTGCCAACACTCAGCAAAACTCTATGCCCAGTTACATCCCTTAGCTATTCTGATCTTATGCTTTTATTTGAAAAACAAATAACAGAATATATTCTCTAGAGCGAACAGAAGACAGAAGCCCCAAGTTCATTCTGTTCTCAATTCTAAAGATTCATCAGAGGCAATATGCCATACTTTTCAGTGTTTGGTTTTCCTACCGATCTAAAAACATGCAATATATTAATCTGTAAAAATTTTTAATATTAGTAATCTATCTTACAAAAACATGAATGGTAACTATTTGCAAATCATTCTGCACTTATTACAAAAGTCATGTCCTAGAATAAAGTGTAGTTTATATGATTCTTTACAGGCAAAAATAAACTACTAATAACAAACTGTTCAAGACAATGTATAACAGAGGAAAGCATTTCTGAACATTTTGCTTCTGGAACCTCACCAGATTCTTGAAACTTTCATTTTACAGATGAAAAAAATGCCAAGTACTAATTCATGAACTTTGGCGAATTGTTTTTTCAAATAAAAGAGAGTGAGTATTAAATTTGGAGATGTCTCAAAACAATGGGGACCAATGTTTACTAAAGAATTCTAATACGTCAGGCAAAAACAGAATTGTATTTATATATGTGATTAAAATACTTTAATCCACTAAACACCAACATTCTGGACAGTTTGCAAATCGCAGGATCAAGATTACTCTGTTCGATAGATTCACCAGTGAAAAGAAAAGGCACACAATACACAGAAAGAATAAAAATGTATTTAAGGAAACAACAACAAACAGAAGAAAATCCTGTGGGTTTACCTCTATATTTATTTATACACTGCCTCATTAGGCAGTAATGGCTGTTTTATTCATAAAATGCCTTTCCCAGCAGTCATCTCTGAAGTGTAGAATATCAGAGAAGCATCTCGAAAGAATTTAATTCTGAAACTGAATTTTAAAAAACAAAAGATAAATATCAGCATTAAAATTATATCAATTTTTATTACATATAATAAAATTATATCAAGAAGGTGGCTAAAAAATATGATACAAGATAGAATACCTCAGTCATCACAAGCTTCCTCAGTGGAGACCCAAATATCCAGATATCCCAAACCATAAGGTAAGTAAAGTGTCAAAATAAAAAAGCTACTACTCAGCTGACTACTGAAGAAAAGCTCTACCAACACCATGCAAAATTCAGAGGCCAAAGATGCTGCTAAATTTTGTCTTTTCTGATTCTTCCCACATACAGCTCTTTCTACCTCAGCTCAGACATTTCTATGTTTCATCAAATTTCTTTCACTTAGCTGTTATTTCCTTCTTTAAACCTTCTTTTAGCCAAATGCCAGTCTTTATAAAAGCGGAAAGATTCCATTTCCTAATTTTTAGAGGAAAAATTCCAATTATGGTTCCTCCCATCTCCAGCATTCGCATACCATTAAATCATTAGCATTTAGACTTCGGTTTCATAGCTTTGGGGAGGGGTGAGGCAATGATGACCAAGGGACTGTGATGGTTGGTGCATTTTTTACCTACCTGAGAAGGGTGTAATGAGAATTACGCCCAGCTTAATGATTTAAAGTTTAGAAAACGCCTTATACTCCTTTGAGAGGTGGCACCCTGAATATAAGACTGGTAACACACTACTGTGAAAACAATGCAGACGGAACATAAAAGCCAACAACCCAAAGAACTACACAGCCAAGGGAATCATCACCTACTTAATAATGTGTCCCAATCAGAGGCAATCTAAGGAAAATTTTTTAAAAGGTAGAACATTGGCAAAAAAATAATCAAAAATAAAAATTAAAGCATGCACATAGTTCAGAGACCGCCAAGATAAAGAAGAAAATTTTTTGAAAAAACAAAAGTCAGCTACTTGAGCATTAAGCTAAGGAAGCCAAGATGTATTTTTGAAAGCATCTACTTTTTTTAAAAAAGACATTTTTTTAATTGTGGTAAAACACACATAAATATAAAATTTACCATCTTAACCATTTTTAAGTACACAGTTCAGTAGTGTTAAGAACATTCTCACTGATGTGCAACCAATCTCCAGAACTCTTTTCATCCTGCAAAACTAAATACTCATTAAACAACTCCCCACTTCCCCTCCCCCCAGCCCCTGGCAACCACCATTCTATTTTTTGTCTCTGAATTTGATTATACCAGGTACCTCACAGAAGTGAAATCAAACAGTATCGGTCTTTAAAAAAAATTTTTAGCTATTAGCAGAGGAGAATGGAAATATTTTCAAGTACAAAGGGAGAGAATAACAGGAAGCAAAAAGTGAACTGGGGAGGATTTTAGATTTCAGTATCTATAAGATGACCCCAGTCATAACGTTAGTTATCGGAAGTGGATACAGATTCTCTTTTCTAAATATCTTTTAAACAGAAACAAAAAAACATGAGCAGAGAATAGACTGGGGAAACTCCAGATTTCAGTGTCTGCAAAACAACTCCGTAACATCGGTTATCAGAAGTAGATTCAAATTCTCTTCTTCAGATTTCTTTAAAACAAAGATGAAATCAACATTATCTCTTAATTTCTTAATATTTCATTCTAAAGAAGGACATTAGTATCTATGTCAGACTCAAATTCAATCAAGAAGTTAATCTTTGTAGTATTGCATCTGATCTGATACTAAAACAATCTGCCTAAAAACTGTTCCAGTCTTTCTTAGAAATCCTTTGCTTGAATAAACATGTTACTGAGGTCTAATATATGTTCATGGAAGACTATTATTTATTTAAGTATTTCTTATTAACAGTAAAAATATCTAATTTGATCTCCAAATACAAAGAAGACAATAATCTAAAAATTCACAAACTTCCACAACCTTAGAAATATGCTGATTGAAATAATCATAGAGTACGACAATTAAGAAAATCTAAAACTAATGTTGATGCTAAAGCTAATTTCAACTTTAAGAGAACAATATGAACAAAAAGTTACAAGTTCGATGGGAAATTTTCATTCTCATCATATTAAGTATTTTAATGACATATGTTAACTTGGGGATGTGCCCGGCAATTGGGAAATCATGAAGAAAATTGAATAGAATTACTCCTTCAGAAAGGAATTATCAGTTACCGAAACCTCTGAAAGATTAAAACTGTAAGTCTGAAAAAAATTTTTTTTTGCTTCACTCCACCTTATTTTCTTTCTTGATATAATAAATGCCCCAAGGCTCTGATCCAGCTTCAGAAAAAGAGCCAGTAGAGTGGGTTAAGGTTTGTTAATCCAACTGTGGATTAGCAAAACTGTAATAGGGATTAAGAAGTGACACAGAAAAGGAACACCCTAAAAGTGTGTATATAAGGGCCAAAAAAAAGGCAGCCTACAAATACGCTCTTTACTGTCACCTCTGCTATACACCTGGACAAGCTAAACATTTGTAGGAGCATCATGTCTTGCTCATCTCGGATCTCCTCCTCCCGGGCTGGAGGCAGCGGCTCTGTCAGGGTGTCTGCTGGTGGCGGCAGCTTCAGCAGTGGAAGCAGATGTGGTCTGGGGGGCGGCTCCACCCGGGGCTTCCGAGGAGGAGCTAGCAGCTGTGGCTTAAGTGGGGGATCAAGCGGTGGCTTTGGAGGGGGTTTTGGTAGCTGCTCAGTAGGGGGTGGTTTTGGAGGAGCTTCAGGCTCTGGAGCTGGCTTTGGTGGAAGTTCTGGCTTTGGCGGGGGTTCTGGATTCTGTGGGGGTTCTGGATTTGGGGGTGGTGCTAGTGGAGGCTTCTACAGCTATGGTGGTGGTATGGTTGGTGGTGTTGGCGATGGGGGACTTTTCTCTGGAGGCGAAAAGCAAACCATGCAGAACCTCAATGACCGTCTGGCCAACTACCTAGACAAGGTCAGAGCCTTGGAGGAGGCCAACGCTGATCTGGAAAACAAAATCAAGGAGTGGTATGATAGATATGGGCCTAGGTCTAGAGATGGTGGATCTGGTAGAGATTACAGCAAATACTATCCAATAATTGAAGATCTCAAGAATCAGGTGAGATGCTATCCATTACTGAGTTTCTATTATTTCTGTACCTTTTGCTTTTATTCAGATCATGTACTGTAATACAGATCTTAAGTCAAGGAATTATTTGAACACATATTTTCTTATTATATATGTAAAATGGGACTTGGTATATTTTAACTATGACAGTACTGCATATGATATTCAACTACATTAATTTTCTGTTTGCATCTCAAATTTGAGTATTGCTATGTGAGAGGAAAATTTATACAAAGGCAGGCAGCTAATTAACATATATATGTAAGAGTGATGACCATGAGTCAATACTATCCTAATATATTTCATGATTAATTCTGGCAGGTTGACATATTTTAGTGTCTTGCTAGATTTAAACACTCTTTACAACTATTTTTATTCTTAGAAAATCTGGTGCAAGAATTATATAAGAATATGGTGGAGTCTAAAATGTTTAGCCACTGTTGTATGGGAAATATATTTTTAAAGACTTTTTTGGAAGTGAAATTGATTGTTCACACTATTTTCTGAAAGAGCTCATAGAATAACTGATATCCCAAAGCAACAAAAATATGCAAAGTGCTATGTTCTGTACCTATTTCAATAACTGTGCAAAATGTTACCATTTTGAAGAAAGATGTTCAAATACACAAGGGTTATCAATACAGATGTCATTACTAAACAAGTTTTCAAAGTAATTCACCCTTAAAAGCTATCTCAGGGAACATCTAACCTCACAGGTCAGCATACAGACATAAGGTAAAAAGCATTCATGATTCATAATTCGTGATTCTCATTCACTGTTTTTGTCTTTTCTAGATCGTTACTGCCACTATTGAAAATGCTGGGATTGTGTTGCAGATCGACAATGCCAGACTGGCTGCTGATGACTTCAGACTGAAGTAAGAAAAGTGAAGACCTGCAAAAACTGTTGTAGGAAAAGTAAAATTCAACCTGTTTGGTTAATTTATTCTAAAAAAAATTTTTTTAATCTCTTAGGGATTCTAGACCTAAATTCGCAAACATCCCAAGAGTAAAATTTAAAAGCCATCATTCCACCAACATGAAAAAGAAGCAAGTTTAGAATGAAATTTTTGTTATAAAAAAATATTAGCCATCAACAGAATTAACATTAGGCTCATATTTTTCTTTACAGGGGAAAAATTCCTAAGAGAAAACTTAGTAGCCTTTGTTATCGAATGGCTCAGAGGAGAAAACTTTTTCTTGAAGAGATAAGAAGGGATGTACTCTCTGAAGTGTACTGTATTGTCTTACCGCTGCCCCTTCCAGGTATGAGAACGAGCTGCATCTCCGGCAGACCGTGGAGGCTGACATCAACGGCCTAAGGAAAGTCCTAGACGACCTGACCATGACTCGCTCCGACCTGGAGATGCAGATCGAGAGCCTCACCGAGGAGCTGGCCTACCTGAAGAAGAACCACGAGGAGGTAGGAATGCGTTCCACATTATTAAATGATTCTGACCTACATATTTCCAACCTCTATATTCGTTCTATAAAAATAAAATAAAATAAAATAAATTCTATCTGAATGGATTTCCTATTCCTATGACCAGGAAAAAAAGTAATAATGAGCAAATTATATGTGAATTTGGTATCCTAGTTTCAACCTTTTGTTGGCTATGCGTTTTAGGAAGTTATTGCTTTTCTGTTTTCATCATTATTGTCTTTTTTTTTTTCTTCATGCTAGGAAATTAAGAGTATGCAAGGAAGCTCCAGAGGGGACGTGACAGTAGAAATGAATGCCGCCCCAGGAACCGACCTGACCAAGTTACTGAATGACATGAGGGCACAGTATGAGGCTCTGGCTGAGCAAAACCGCCGGGAGGCAGAGGAGCAGTTCAACAAGCAGGTAAGATCATCACCACTAAGCGGCCAAGCCTGTGGCCACACATAAACCACTCTGCTCATTTCATCGGCCCACAGTGACTGCATTTTATTTTTATTTAGAGCGCATCACTGCAAGCACAGATCTCTACTGATGCTGGGGCAGCCAGTTCTGCCAAGAGTCAGATAACAGAACTGAAACGTACTCTGCAGGCCCTGGAAATTGAGCTTCAGTCCCAGCTGGCCATGGTACGTGCAAAGTGCTTTCCAAAATCTCCAACAGGGAGCTAAGTGATTCAGTTTTCTTTCTTTGCCAAGCTGTTCCACTTGGCACGTAATACAAGCAGTATTAAGGAGGACTGTATTGTGGTTGTAGAAAGCATAAAACATTCCAGTTAAAGATAATACGCTCTATTTCCATAAAAATACTTCGTTTAAAAAAGTAATGCAAATAAAAATTAAGAAAGCAATTATATAACGATATAACTTGTAACTTCTAGTAACTTATAAAATTTTGTAAATTTTAAAAGTCATCAATAATTTATTTTCATCATGAATTTTTTCTCTCTCTCTCTTAGAAAAGCTCCCTGGAAGGGACCCTGGCTGACACAGAAGCTGGCTACGTGGCTCAGCTGTCAGAAATTCAGATGAAGATCAGCAGCCTGGAGGAGCAGATCTGCCAGATTCGGGCCGAGACCGAATGCCAGAACACAGAATATGAGCAACTGCTGGACATCAAGACCCGTCTGGAGATGGAGATCGAGACCTACCGCCGCCTGCTGGATGGCGAGGGAGGGTAAATGAAAATCATGAACGCGCTAAAAGGCATACCTGGGCATATTTATGTTACGAAATCAAAATGGGGTTTGGGGGCTGGATCTGTATTTATAAAGTCACAGCGACACAGTCCAATCAAAATGCAAACGAATACAATTCTTTTTTTATCCAGTGGCTCTTGTTTTAGCGGATCAGATTTTAGAAACTCGGGATCCAGAAACACGGGGTCCAAGAACTCGGGGTCCAGGGATTCCAGCTCTTGTGACTCAAGATCTGGAAGCCATTCTGGCCAAGGAAGAGGTAGACATTTTTTTTTTTAATGTGCAAAATGTTATCATTTAAAAATAAAAACAGGTTTTGTTTGTCGTATGAAAAGTTATCTACTGTTGTCTCCATAATCTAACCCAGAAAGAACGTACTTAATGAACACACCTTGCATTGCCCTTGATCTGTGTTTCTGTGGTCATCTCCAGACTGACATTGTGATTTTATGACTTTCAGATCCAACCAAGACAAGAGTGACGAAGACCATCATAGAGGAGGTGGTGGATGGCAAAGTCATCTCTTCTCAAGTCAGCAATGTTTCCGAGGTGAAGGTCAAATGAACGGTTTCCAGATCAACCAGAGTGTCCTTCGGAGAAAATAATCTAAAGGACACAAATGAAGACATCAACTCAATGTAGCCATCTCTCTGCGTAACTTCAGAGAAAAGTTGCCATCCAGAAATAGATGACTAACCAATTTTTCTGCATCCTTTCCTTATTAGAATACTCTTTTAAAAAGTTGAAATGATAACTTCGCTCTGGTTATTTCTATGCTTCAATAAACTTACTTTTTTGCAAGTTAACAAGAGTATTCCTGAAATTTTTAAAGAAATTCAATATTTTACCTAGAAATGAGGTGATCGATTATGATCTAGCTGCGGTATTATGTTACTAATATTAATTAATTATTTATACAGTACCTTCTTCATAAAAATCAAAATTATCGCCATTCCATATGTGGGCATTTTTAACAACATCATCTTTGAACTCAGTGAAATTAAACCTCAGTGTCTTGAAAGCTATAGCAAACAGCTGAGCTCAGAAACAAGGATGCAGTTATTAGAATTATCGATCTATAATGCCCAGTTGCTTTACATCCATCACTGAACTGGGCCTTTTATAAGATAAAAAGGAACATAAGATGTACCTTCTACTACAAGAAGGTCACGTTTTAGATGGAGAGGAAAGCTAAAACACAAAGAACACAGCAAACACTAAAGGGTGTTGACAGCAAAGGGCTTGATTCCTCATTATTCACCAGAAGTGCCACAGGAATCTGAAATTGCATGTTTGCAGGACGTTCAGGAGACCGATCAAGATAAAAGCCTTGGAGAGTAAGGTGAGATATGTGATATGGTGCCAGGTTTCTGAAAACCTTGAAAGCCCCAAAGAGATACTCAAGTACTTGTTCCTATTCCAACCTAGCCGCACCTCCAGCCTAAAATCATCACTTAGCCAAGCTGGTGTTTCCTTTCCCCGCCCTCCATTGTTGAGGTCTTTTACCCCAGGGGTGGTCCACATGATATTTCAAAGACAGGTACTGGCTTCCAACCTACCCATCAAAAAAGCTCATCCAAAGTTCCAGAAACTGTTTTCAAGAAACTGCAACAGCCAAAGATAATAACCTATAAAGTTATGAGATAGAGTTATAATATGGAGTAGTCTAAGAAATTAAAAGAACGAGGCCACTTGGTTTGGGAAGCCAATACACATTCATCACAATCTTGGGGAGAGGAATTATCTCAGTGACTGACTATTTTTCATAATTTGACAACAACTAAGACCTGTTAGATCCTTGATACCCTTAGAAATCCTGGTAGGTATAGGGTGTTTGTTGCAGTGTTCTCTAAAAGAGCAAATGCTTGGAAATAACTTGAATGTTCACCGATAAAGAAAGAAATAATTGAACAAATCGTGTACATTCAAACAATGGAATATAAGAGGGCCATGAAAAAAATAATATATTTAATATTTGCATATTAACCTTGTAATATATCTATGATATGCTGTTAAGTGAAAAAAACGAATGCCGAGTCGGTGCATATAATACATTTGTGCAAACAAAAATACTGAAGGGAGAGAGGAGAAAACCCATAAAGATTCGTGTGTGTTTATATGAACACAGAAGTATGTGCCCACAGCAGGTTAGCAGTGACTACCTAGTGGGGCCTGGTAGGCAGGGGAAAAAGTATGGCACTTTTTCTTAATACATCTGTTAATTGCTTGACTTGGTCTATGGAGTAGGTATTGCTTTGTATGTAAAAATAACTTTAAAAAAGTGTAACTGTATGTGGTTCCGCTTGTGATATAAAAGCATTACAATAAATTAATGTCTATAATTAGTCTAAATAGGTGTTTTTATAAGTGTTGTTAAGCATAATAATTTTTTGAGCCAACCAAAAAAGAGGGGGGAGGAGACGTTTCTGAATTAGGAAGAGAAAAGAAATTTATATCTCGTAAGCAATTATTATATATTTGCTTTATTTCACTTACTCCTATGATGTAGATTTTACTGTTCCTCTTTTACAGATGAAGAAAGCTTGACCTTGGAGAATTTGACTTTCATTTATTCAGAGTCACAGGGCAAGTAAGGAAAAAATTAGAAGTTGAAGCCCTGTTCACTCTCCCAACATAAAGTCTACGGTTTTATATATTAAATTCACAAAGTAGCCTCATTCTGTAAATTACCCAAAAAAGTACTGAGCATATTTCCATTTTTCCAAAACTATTTCTCCCCCACCTAAAGAAAGTGAGCAGGCTTTCAATATCTACGTAATGAGGAGAAAGTTGTTGAAACTGGAGACCAGGAGAGCTAACAAAGACGCCCTTTGGCCTGAGTTCGGAATAGGAAGCAGGATACTAAATGCTCCTTCAGCCCTTCAAAATGAAGCTGGATTTCAAGGAGTGGGTAAAACCAAGAGAAGATCAGCTTTTTAAGTAGGACAGAAGCTATATTATGGCAAAGTTGAGTGCAGCATCTTGAAGTGAGTTTCATAATCTCACAATGGCAGCAAAGGTGAGGGTTGAGACAGGGGAGAAAAATATTTCATTAAAAACTAAATTTTTATGTAAAAATAGTACACATGATATGTAATGTAAGCAAGAGCCATTCTAAAATTGTTATAATAACATGGTGAGATCTTCTGCAAAAGAAAAAAATGATATATGTATTTTGAGAAATGTAATTATAGTTTCTGAGCATCCTCTCTTATCCTTGAAAAACCTCTATTGGTACAATTTATGAGATTATTAATGTCTGGAACTTACTGACCTTGCAAAAAGAGTTTTTCATACTATTACACCTCTGTCAGTTAATCCTAACATCCTGATCTTTAGAAACTCAGAGAATGCTTTTTAGCTTTACTCATTGCTTGCAGCTATCTGTAAAATAAATTACTTCAAATGTTTTTTAATAAGTTTGCCTAAAACCAAGAAGTCAGGTTTTTAAACCTCCATGATGGTTTTTATGCAAACAAGAGCTTCATGGGATCATTTGCAAGATGAGGTAATTTTACTTTCCCCACTGAGTGCTCCACACCCCAAAGTTTCCATGATCCGATATTAGCGCTTGTGATTTCTATCACAAGCATAGCAACATAAAAGTCACAGAATTTTAAAGAGTTGGGTGGTGACTTTTATTCCAGCCTCCTACCCAGACAGAAATTCTTTCTGAAAGATTATTCTAAACCTCCAGCCTCCAGTCGAAGGTACCCAGAGCTTGGAATATGCATGACTTGGTAAGGCAGCCTATTGGATTTAAGAACAGGTCTAATATTAGAAGTGCTCACCTTACATTGAGCCAAATCTGTCTCCCCATGTAACTTCTAGCTCTTTGCTATCTGTTTTGCCTATAAGGGACATATTTGCAATTACATCATCTTCTTGAAATATGGCCCCCAGAACTAAACACCAGGATCAAGAGCGTTGGGAGGTTGGCTCCAGGGCTTTGTAAATCTTTTAATGCAATCTAACTTCAGCAGCCACAGCATATTCACAACTCTGTAGAGTTGGGACTTTCACAGGAAATTTTATCCTTCTCCAGATGTTTTGTTTTGTTTCGTTTTGTTTTAACTCATAGAACTTCTTTCCTTTTAATTCTACTTATATTACAAAATCTTATTTATTTCGAGTCATAATTTCAGTCTGAATAGTTTTAAAATGTATTTTCAATTCCACCATTTAAATAACATATTAAATATATTTTGTGTCATTTCGAAGAAAAGCAACCACGACAAAAACTAAAATGCAAGTAGTATCACACTAACAGCCCCGCACTTGCCGATAACAGATATCAGTTTGATATATGTTTTCTAAATGTCATTTGAATATTTTATTCTAAGTGTTAAATTGTTCCAATTTTAAAACAAGTTTTAAGAAATGTTTATTTGATGAGTAGAGTGTTTGAAGGCATAAAAAAAAGACTCAAACTCCCCCTTAAGTGAAATGAAGCAAAGGCTGTATAGAGAAAGAATAATAGGTAACACCAAGTATATGTACCAAAAAAATATAGTCTTTCGAGTTTGACAGTTTTCATTAAAGGAAGATAGGTTAGGTGATAGATAGATAGATAGATAGATAGATAGATAGATAGATAGATAGATAGATAGATAACAGACAACACACATTATAAAGAAAAATACATTTTGTAATATAGAAATCATGGCTGGGGGGGCTTCCCCAGGATAATAAGGAATTTGGGGAGGGGAAACGTAGCATGTTATGGTTATCATCTCCAAGTTTAGGATTTCTGCTACAATTCAGGATCTGCATATGTTGATTTAACTGCAAAAGGATCAAGGGGCAGCCAGCCACTGCAGAGAGATATAAGAACCTAGAGAAACTTACAAGTTTGCTATTTAATACCAAATCAAAACATTATATTCCATCATTTCCTTCATTTCTCTTTAACTTTCTAGGGCGTCTTATACTTTCATAAAATAAGAATATAAAGTTAGATATTATTAGTCACTTGGAAAGGTCCAAGGCAGGCTTTGAAAAAACATTTAACTTAAAATTTTTGTTTTCTTACATTTGACGAAATTCAAGAAAAACAACAGAATAATATTAAAATTTTCTCTTCCTACATTTTATTCTTATTTAATGTACAGAATACCTAAGCTAAAGATCTGCCACTTTCTATTACTTCACCAAAAATCCCTAAAATTGATTTCAAATAGCTTCATCTGAAAAGATGGCATATTTATCATATAATTCCGAAGGAAAATAAATTGTTATAAGCACAGTCATTAAAATGTAAAAATATTTCAAGGGACAATACAAGTTTAACTGGGCTGATATCATGTAAATATTATCTGCTGCATTTCTTCAATGTGAGATAAATACCTGAAGGCATTTTCTGTGGCTTTAAATAAAAAAGGCAATGGAGTTTTACCAATAATTAATAAAAGGATAATTTAGTATTACAGATGTCATTAAAAATCCTTAAGGCAATTATATCAGAGATGAAACACCCACATTATCAGCTATAAAAGCAGTTGCTCATTGATAGCTCTCTTAACATTGTCCTGGAGGCAGTGGGCTGTGCAGGGCTGAAGTCTGTTCATCATGTCACACTCTACCTAAAAACCAAATTTATGACAACTAGATTGATTCTGGTCAAAGGAAAAGAATTGTAGGGGGAAATGTGGCATCAATAGCTCCTCAGGTGGAACTTTTTCCACCAATTTTAGGGGTGCCAACTTGGGAGGAGGTGAAAGCGAGTTGCTCTTTGCTAATGAGAAGGATATGATGCAAAACCTAAAGGACTGTCTCGAAATTTACCCAGACAAGGTGGGCGCTCTGGAGCAGGTAAGAAGCACAGTGTAAGAAATTTGGACCTGGGGCTAATAGTCAAGGAGGAAAACAGGATTACAAGAAGTATTATAATTGGGAAACTTCAAAACAAGAAATTTTGCTACTGCTAGACAAAAGAACTATGCTAAAAATGACAAAATCGTAAGGTTGGGAATATCTTACACTTATACCCGTATTTGTCCCAATTTAACCAGAGTAAGGCATTTAACAAGCAACAGAATATACTTTTTAGTTATGTTCATTTTTTTCTAAATAAAAAGAACACTCTATGGAGTTTAACAAATAATTAGCAAAATAATAATTTATTATTACTTTTACATAGTTCATTTTATGGAAAGAATTATAGCAATGTTTCCAAAATACTTAAGTAAACTTAAAATTAAATAAATTGCCTGCAGTTATTTTATTCTCAAAAGAAGAGATAAGTGCTATAAAAAAAAAGTATTTAAAGAATTATGTAATGTACTTGTCATTAAAGAACCATATACATACGTAAGGTATTTGAAAAGTCTGAAATTGACATTGCTAAGTACCAGTGTACAGAAGTTCAGACTGTGAGTGTAACAAACAGAATTTGTTTGTGTCCTGCTTTTCCAGTTGTCAGAAGCAACCATTAACTACACCAGCTTCATGCTACAAGT
>NW_011889284.1:812960-831699 GCF_000151845.1 Pteropus vampyrus | reverse complement strand
GCAGCCAGCCACTGCAGAGAGATATAAGAACCTAGAGAAACTTACAAGTTTGCTATTTAATACCAAATCAAAACATTATATTCCATCATTTCCTTCATTTCTCTTTAACTTTCTAGGGCGTCTTATACTTTCATAAAATAAGAATATAAAGTTAGATATTATTAGTCACTTGGAAAGGTCCAAGGCAGGCTTTGAAAAAACATTTAACTTAAAATTTTTGTTTTCTTACATTTGACGAAATTCAAGAAAAACAACAGAATAATATTAAAATTTTCTCTTCCTACATTTTATTCTTATTTAATGTACAGAATACCTAAGCTAAAGATCTGCCACTTTCTATTACTTCACCAAAAATCCCTAAAATTGATTTCAAATAGCTTCATCTGAAAAGATGGCATATTTATCATATAATTCCGAAGGAAAATAAATTGTTATAAGCACAGTCATTAAAATGTAAAAATATTTCAAGGGACAATACAAGTTTAACTGGGCTGATATCATGTAAATATTATCTGCTGCATTTCTTCAATGTGAGATAAATACCTGAAGGCATTTTCTGTGGCTTTAAATAAAAAAGGCAATGGAGTTTTACCAATAATTAATAAAAGGATAATTTAGTATTACAGATGTCATTAAAAATCCTTAAGGCAATTATATCAGAGATGAAACACCCACATTATCAGCTATAAAAGCAGTTGCTCATTGATAGCTCTCTTAACATTGTCCTGGAGGCAGTGGGCTGTGCAGGGCTGAAGTCTGTTCATCATGTCACACTCTACCTAAAAACCAAATTTATGACAACTAGATTGATTCTGGTCAAAGGAAAAGAATTGTAGGGGGAAATGTGGCATCAATAGCTCCTCAGGTGGAACTTTTTCCACCAATTTTAGGGGTGCCAACTTGGGAGGAGGTGAAAGCGAGTTGCTCTTTGCTAATGAGAAGGATATGATGCAAAACCTAAAGGACTGTCTCGAAATTTACCCAGACAAGGTGGGCGCTCTGGAGCAGGTAAGAAGCACAGTGTAAGAAATTTGGACCTGGGGCTAATAGTCAAGGAGGAAAACAGGATTACAAGAAGTATTATAATTGGGAAACTTCAAAACAAGAAATTTTGCTACTGCTAGACAAAAGAACTATGCTAAAAATGACAAAATCGTAAGGTTGGGAATATCTTACACTTATACCCGTATTTGTCCCAATTTAACCAGAGTAAGGCATTTAACAAGCAACAGAATATACTTTTTAGTTATGTTCATTTTTTTCTAAATAAAAAGAACACTCTATGGAGTTTAACAAATAATTAGCAAAATAATAATTTATTATTACTTTTACATAGTTCATTTTATGGAAAGAATTATAGCAATGTTTCCAAAATACTTAAGTAAACTTAAAATTAAATAAATTGCCTGCAGTTATTTTATTCTCAAAAGAAGAGATAAGTGCTATAAAAAAAAAGTATTTAAAGAATTATGTAATGTACTTGTCATTAAAGAACCATATACATACGTAAGGTATTTGAAAAGTCTGAAATTGACATCGCTAAGTACCAGTGTACAGAAGTTCAGACTGTGAGTGTAACAAACAGAATTTGTTTGTGTCCTGCTTTTCCAGTTGTCAGAAGCAACCATTAACTACACCAGCTTCATGCTACAAGTTGACAGTGTAAACCCAGCAGCCGAAGACTTCAGACAAAAGTAAGTCATGATTACCTTCAATGGCACAATGGAAAACATAAGTGATGGAGAGAAACGCTATGTGAAGAAACACTCATTTTTCTAGTGGACTCACAAGTTATAAAGAGAATATTTTTCTTTTTAGAAATAAATGAAATCCTAAAACTGAAAAAAATTAGCCAAATACACTCTAGAAGCTCAATATTTACAAGAATGTTATGATGATTCTGTGTTCAAACAGAGAATCACCACCTAATTTATGTTTCATAGGTAAAAACTTTTATGTATTATATTACATATGTTTTAAGTGAGGTTCCTATAAAGTACAATTATGTGCTGCTGAAGATTCTTTCATTTATCTCCCTTCTTTATGTATGTGTACAAGGCCCTCAACACACAAGAGGGAAATGAGGTGTGTCAACTGTGTCCTAAGAAAGAAAAATACTGGGGTGGGGGGCTTCCCCAAAGCTTTCAGCATTTTATATGCAGTGTCATGGTATTGAAATATATTTATGTAATATATATGAAGTGTTAATAGCAAATTATATTACAAACAAATCTTGAACTGAAGCTTAACATTTCTGGGGCAATTCTGAAAAAGATTGTTTAGAAGAGAGCATTAGCAGAAAACACAATAACCATTGAAAGCATTTGAAACATTTTCCAGGTTTAAAATTGAACTGGCCCTGTGCCAGAGTGTCAAGGCTGACATCAATGGCCTGTGCGCAGTCCTAGGTGACCTGACTTCGTCCAACACTGATCTGGAAAAGCAGATTGAGACTATAGCAGAGGAGTTTGCTTATCTCAAGAAGAACCATGAAGACATGTGCGCCCATATATGCATGCGTAACTTGCCTCTTTCTTACTTAACCCTTGCCTTCAACTCCAGTCTAATGATGACTGTAGGAAAACTCTAATAAATGAAGCAAATTTTACTACTGTTATGGTTGAATTCTTTGATGGTCGTTTCCAGTTCAGGAAGTTAAAACCCTACCAGCTGTTGCAGGCTCTGACGGGCGTGTGGAGATGGACACTGCACTTGGAGCTGATCTCAATGACCATGAGAACTCACTGTGAAGCCGTAACCAAGTAGAATGACCAGGATGCTAAAATGAGGTTCAATGACAAGGTGAACTAAAAGCAAGGTCAAGAAACCTAGGACAACGTCTCTTCACTGATAAGTGGCTCTGTACTGTAACGGTATTTCACCGCCGACACATCCGATTCTGCTAAGACTGAATGAACTGAATGAGATGAATGAACCAAAGTGGACTTTTCAGGCCTTAAAGATGTAACAATCTCCCCCTTGGTGAATAATGCCAAAAATCTATCTGTGCACGGAGATAATGTCATGATTTTACCTCAGCAATATGTTTCCAAAATATATTCCCCAATGAAGTTTATTTTTTAAAGCACTTAAGAAAGAAAAATCCAAGATCTTGGACTTCTTTCATTACTAACTCAGACAGGAAAGTTTCCACTTAATGGATGAAAAATATCTGAAAGAAAACTATTAACTGCACATATCAGCCCCTACTTTGCAAATACTACAGACCCCGAGTTATCTGAGACACTGCAAATGTCAACATGAATTTGGGGTTAGGGGAACTCTGGGCTGACTTGTATTCAGAATGCGATCACTCTTTCTCTCTCTTTCTTTCTCCAGGTAAGTGGTAAGACAGGGCTCCTGTCTGAAAGCTTAAGAGAATTAAAATATCTGCATTAGGTCAGCTAGGATTTCATTCAGTATCAAGGAGTATATATTCTCTGTTTCGATTAAGAAGATTTAATACACTTAAACTTCAATAACAATGTTTCACTTTTTAAATCAATTTTCACTTACACTCCAAAAGACAAGAGTGTTTCTGATAAGTCTTCATTAATTGTCCAATATTTCAGAAGCAGTGAGACAGGAACCAGGATAGCAGTGGCATTTCTGTCTTCTGGGAGGTACCCTTTAACCACAGAGAAGCTTTTATTAAACTAATAATGCATTAGCAAGTTGCTGTATTTTGCACTGACCTGGGAGATCTGAGCCCCAGTCCCAGGCTGTCTCTAAACTCAGTGTATAACTTTGGATGTCACTCTTCTAAATGTATCCATCTCTCCAGGCCTCATGTATCTGTAAAATAAGGGAGTTGGTGATCCCAAGGGTACTTTCCAGTTCTAAAATCTATGACTGTTATGCAAATAAAAATTTTTAAACCAGAAAAATATCAAGGCGGCAAAACGAACGTTATAGCGAATGAAAAATAATACAAGATATTTCCTGAAACAGTTGCAATGCATTACATCCAATGTCACATTCTAAGGCAGGGTGTATCAACCTGAGCACCATAGACCTTTGGGGCTGGATAATTCTTTGGGGAGGCGGGTGGCTGTCTTTTGGGCATCTATGGTCTTTACCTGCAAGAAGCCAGTAGATCCTCATCACCAACTGTAACAACCACAGTGTCTCCAAACATTGTCATATGTGGGGGCAAGGGACAAAAATCACCCCAAAGCAGCATTTTCCTACTCCACGAAAGCAAGCACTCACTATGGTACGAAATGCTCAGCTTGGTCTGAAAGACGCAGAGTGAGGGACCCTCCATCCATGAAATCTCAAAACTTTATCCCCTTAAAATGTGGTGTCCGAGTGGAAAAGCTTCTCTATTTTGCCTGAAAGAGTAAAGAGGAATTTTCCACTCAAATGGCTAACCTTGTAATCAGCTCTTTGTTCTGTAGACATGCTTGCTGCATAGGCTGAAGGGCAGAGTGATCTCGAAATCAACTAAAGACTCACCCTCCCCTTTGATTGTTCTGCCTAGATAACAGATGTATTGCCCTTGCTTGTTAAGAACAGATGTATTGCCTTTGCTTGTTAAGAACAGGTGTATTGCCTTTGCTTGTTAAGAATAAATGTATTGCCTTTGCTTGTTAAGCCCTATAAAAGTAAGGTTACCTACCCCTGAGCTCGGGGCCCAGATCTTCAGAGCGCTAGCTCTTCTGGGACCGTCGGCATAATAAACCTGAGTTCCAACTCTCCAAGTGGTGCTTGGTTTCTCATCGGTCTTGTTTCTGCAACAAGAGAAATTAACAAAGAAGAGAGAAAATGTCCATATGTTGTAGCTTCTTTCTTACAACAAGACTAAGAACACTTTCTGATACTAACAACAGAGAGGTCCTTTCCAGAAGTGAGTCACAGGCAAAAACACACATGGCATATTCAGAAAGGAATAAACAAGTCCTTCTTGTAGGTACTTGACTCAATTTAAAAAGAATAAAAAAAGTTATTGATTGCTTGCTTATATTATGCAAGTATAGTAATAAGGTTAATAGAGCTAAACTATCAAAGGTATCGTAGAATCATACAATTTTTAAAAAGGTCAAAATTAACTCTAAAAGATGAATACTTAAAATTTCTCAAAGAAAACTGAAAATGCTTCCCTAATTCTCAAACAAGGCTGGCGTTAATGACCGTGTCTTTCAAGGTACAAGTCTCTAGCTTTCTGGCTACTTGGAGAAGTTTCAAAGATAATGATTTTTGAGGGGAGCTGAACTCGTGTTACCCGTAAGTCAACATCTTCCTAATTTTATTTCTGGAGTCAGTAATGACAGATGGTCTGAGCCACTGATGAGATGAGACATTTGAAAAAAGTGAGTAGGAAGGAGTTGAAGCTTGATGGATTAGTATAATGAGTTTTTCTGAAGAAAACAGTGAGGAAATATTTGTAGAAGGTGTGACAGAATGTAGAATCACTAAAAAGTAACTATACTTGCCCTACCAACAGCTTTGTTTTTCATGTAGACTGGACTAAATGTTAGGAAGTTTATTAATTTCCAAATGTAGTTGTTTGTAATTTGGGCCAAAACACATCTTTAAATGTATTAAACTTTAAAAAAATTTTTTTTACTGAATGGACCATTGGTGTAAGAAGCCAAAAATGAAATAAAAGTCAAATCAAGGGGGCCAAAAAAAAAATTAAAAGGAAATTGTAAAATGTTTACAAATTTCAGAACACTTTGTACCACAGATGAGCATGGTATTGCAAACTACAGACTTCAAGAAATTTGCAACTGTGTTAAGCACTAAAGAAGAAAAAGTAATTGTGCATGCTTTTATCTTAATACCAGGTTATTTTTCATACATAGCTCAAAACTTATTGACTGCTAACTATATGCAATTATAGTTTAAAGTTCAAGGGTAATGTAGTTAAACTATCAAAGGTATCATTTAGTTTTTAAAAAGGTGGGTTCTGTTTTATTCAGTCCTTAAGATTAACACTGAGAATTTATCAGAGAATAAAAAATGTTTTCTTAATTCTCAAACAGTGCTGACTTCAATGAACATCTCTTTTAAGGCATGAGTAGCTAATCTTGTGACCCCTTGGAAAGGTTTCAAAGAATAATTTCTGAGAGTAAAGACTACAGATTAACATGCATTTTCTACAAATGCTCAAAATTATTCACAGAAGTAGAAGTATTACATTTGTGTACATTGATACGATCCATAGATGTAATTAAGTTGCATTAAACATAATAATTGCTGGTTTGCCATATTAGTGTCTTTAATCTGATCACAGCTCCACACCCAAGAGGAAAAGATTGTCATTCTGTCCTAAATATACAACAGTAATCCCTAAAAGAGCAACTCCTCTCCTGATTATGTAATGAAAAAGGCAAAACAAACCAGAGCCTTGCAATGAGCATTTCCAGAGCTCAAGACATATTTTTAAGAGAACTTTAACAATAACCAATTTATTTTTAAGACAGTATATAGTCAATAAAAGATTGTCTACTCTGATATTCATTTATGTGTTCGAAAGCATTAAATAAGCATAAGGTCTAAGGGATTCATGAGAAAACCCACTAAATTAGTGGGAGTTGGAACGGGTTCCAAAGAAACATGAGACACGCACAGACTAGCTAAGGAGAAAACAATTACCAAGCATTTTGAACCTCACATGTTATGTAAAAACCGAATTTTTGTTCATCTCTACATTTTAAATGTCATTTATTTAATATCCAAGATCGAGTGCCACCTCTTCCAAGTCTGTGGGGAAATATGATTAAAAACAAAACATTTTTTTGTACAGCTGAAATTTCATTTGTAAAATATCTCTTTGTAAAAAGCCCAAATGTACCACTTCTGAGATTCTAGTTTTAAATATCAAGCTTACTTAGAAAGGGATCCCCGTGTATATACAAATACGAGAGAAGTATAAGCTATGCACAGTGTGTCCTACAAAGGTATTCAACAGTGCTGAGCAGCTGGTAGGTACTCAGATACTTAGAGACCGACTAGGAAGTTAAAAGCAAGGGAAGAAGAGAAGGTAGGGTGAGACAGAAGCAGATACATCTGACAGCAGCTGTCAGGGAGCAGAATCCAGCCCAGGGAAAGCTCTGCTCTGGCAGCGAACACTAAGAAGGCAGTGGGCAGCGTGGAGAAGTAAGAAGGCAGAAGGGGACACCAGATGTAAGAATTTGCTTCTGGAATAGGCACAATTATCAAGCCAGTGCAGGCAGTGGGAGGGAAAGCATTTAAGCCTGAAAATAGAACTCAGTAATTCAAGCCATTATGTGAAGACCGAGAAGCAAAACTAATATCTAAAGATATGTGAACTTTGGTTTCAGATAAGACGTCTGTCATGTGTGATCCACACAGGTCTTCTCATGCTGCCCAGACAATCTGTCACGGGGAAGCTAACTGGAAAGGACAAAAGAGGAAAACCAGAACTGAGACCTGCATTCAAGGCATTTGAAACACATAAATGCTTGACTCTGAGGACTGATAGACTATCGTTGCTACAGTAGTTGTTCAAGGCATATATTCAGGACCAGGGAGTCGCCAGCCCTACTGTCAGAGATGGTTCATACCAGGACACGAGCTTGCCCTGGTAGGGTGGATGGTGAAAGCCAAGCAGAGGAGTTTGTAAACTCGCTTCCTCCATCGTGGGCCACCCTCTCCATCTCGACTTTCCACCTCTTCCACTTCACTACTTCTCTTCCCCAGAAAACACTCCATGTGATGACCACCCCATCTCTGATATGGGTTCCAAATCTAGCATATAATGTCCTTCCCCATGTTCTAAAATGTTCCTTCAAAAAAAAAACTTTTTTTTTTTTTTTGCCAAATTTAGATATTTCATATAAGTAGAAGCATACAATAAATAGTTGTCCTTTTGTATCTGGCTTATTTCACTTAGTGTAGCGTTCTCAGGGCTCATCCATGTTATAGCATATATCAGGACTTCATTCCATATTACGGCTGAATAACACTCTATTATATGAAAATACCACAATTTGTTCTTTCATCTGTCAATGAAAACTTGGGTTTTTTTCTACCTTTTGGCTATTTTTACTAATGCTGCTATCCATAGAGATAGAAAGAAAATTGGTGGTTATATAGGCTAGGGGAACAGGGCAATGGGCAGTGAGGGCTTCATGGGCTTCCTTTTAAGGTGATGAGAATGGTTTGGAACTAATAGATGTGTTGGTTACACAACATTGTAAATGTACTAAATGCCAATGAACTGTACATTTTTAAATGGTAAATTTTTTGTTATATAAATTTCACCTCCATTATTTTTTTTAATTTCAAGGCAAAGCCTCCATCTGGCTAAAATGTGGGTTAAACTACAAATAGTAAATGTTACATACTTTTAAATAGATTGCCTATGACATGTAGGCTATCCTCCATAGCTAAGTTTGGACACTACCTCCTCCATGAAGTCTACTGGGGAAATACAATTAAAAACAAAATTTTCTTCCCATCCAGAAACCCTCTCCACAAAGGTAGTAGAGAAAGAAAACACTTTTATTATTGAATAAACATTACACCAGGATGTGACACGTATCCCATGCAATCTGCTAAGAGATTGGGAAGACAGAAAAGAATCTCACTCCTTATATAGCGAAACAGATAGAACCCATTTCACACCTTCTCAAGATAAACAATAGCCCTCAAGTGAGAGAATCCGACAACGCCATCTGTCACCAGTAGCTCATCCTAATTTTACCTGATAATTAGGGTCACAATCTGTGTTTACTGAAAGACTTCAGATAAAGTTAAAACAAGTTCCTCATATATTTGTACCAGAGGTAGTTTTGGAGTGAGGCGCCCACCAAAGTTAGGCTCCTACCTTCCCACAGAAACTGAGAGACAGGGTGTTATTTTCCTTGGGTATTTATATTCCAAAGATATGGGTCCCAGGTCCTTGAGAAAAACATTCCTGGGTCATAAAGCTGGCCAAAGCCTTCTTTAACTTTTCAAAAGATTTACTTACATTTCAAAGTAACGAAGAAAAAATGTACAGTTGCAAGGTTTTTAAAGTAACCTTGGGTGGAGGGATTGTCTCTTCCCTTATTTTCAACATGGAGAATTAAGCCTCTTATTTTTAATTTGTATTTGCCCTTACAAGCATTCTCTGACCCCCTCAGCAAAAAGTAATTACAAAGCCCCTCCTCCTCCGAGGTGCCATTCTTGTGGCATTTCCCATTTTCTACCTTGAATTGAAGCAGTTTCAACAGGATCAGCATCTGGTTCCTTTCTGCATCCCTCCTCGTGCCCAGCTCACCATCCAGAGCCAACGCGTAGAATAAGCCCAAGACAACAGGCGAGATCCTTGTGGCGATGGAAATGTTCTGTATCTCGACTATATATCAGTGTCAGTGTCCTGGCTGTAATATTGTCCTATCGTTTTATATGATGTTACTGTTGAGGGAATACAGCAAAGCATATGTGCGATTTCTCTATACTATTTCTTACAAATGAATCTATAATTACCTCAAAATAAAAAGTTTAACTAAAAATAAAGAAGGCCCTTGAATGAATAAACACATGTGTATTATTAACTACTTAATGATAGTTACAGAATACTATAAAGCAGGGGTCCCCCGACCCCCAGGCCATGTATGGATCGATGATCTCTTAGGAACTGGGCCGCTCAGCAGGAGGTGAGTGGTGGGCAGTAGAGCAAAACTTCATTTGCAGCCGCTCCCCAGCACTAGCATCGCTGCCTCAGCTCCACCTCAGATCATCAGGCATTTGATTCTCAGAGGAGCACAGGTCCCTGGTGCCAAAAAGGTTGGGCTGCAGAGAAATACAGACCAAGCTGAAGAAAAGAAAATTCACCACTGCTTTGAGGGGTAGTAGAGCAGAATTACAGGATGCCTTTCGGAAACTATAGAGAATACCTGTCAAGATGCTAAAAAACTGCTGTGCAGGTAGAAAGCCTAAGTAAAAAATTTTAAACAAAATAAAAATTTTTTAAGAGAGAAAAAGAAGACAACAAAGTTAAAATCCAAGAAGAGATGAATGCAAGTGCAAGGGATTAAACCATCTAGAATCAACTAGACAGTTCAATAGATATTTCATATAAATAAAAGCGTACAGTAAGTATCCTTTTGTATCTGGCTTTTTTCACTTAGAATAAATAAAATGACCAGGACTAGACTATCTAAGACACTTAATAGAAGACAGCAGGGGCAAGGTCATCAGTTAGACAAAGGAGGTCTAGAAAAATCAGTATTTTAAAGACAAAAAGGGAAGCTAAGGGAACACTTGTAAAATTGGTGAAGGAGATATACTTAGGACCCCACAAAGACCTCTATTCCAGAGATCAGAAAAGAAAGGCAAAAATCGTAGCTCAAATGGATCGGTGGATGGTCAAACAATTTTCTTTTCAAAGGTTGAGACTTAATTAAGCCACGTCCAGGTGCAAAGGGCAATGAAGAAAAGGAAGTTGAATTCCTGAATAGTTTTCTTTAGTGATTATAGTCTGCAAAGCTAAAAATATAAACCGAATTGTATTTGTAATGCACCAAAACTGTATATAATCGATGCTAAACTGGCCTCACCCTCCAGTAACACTCATTTTTGAGCATAAAATAACTGTGTGTGTTGAGCTGCAGTGAAGAAAGTAGGAAGGGGAAGCGCCGTGAAAGATGCTAGAGAAAATAAAACCCAAAGGCAAGGTCCTTGATTAGAGAAATAGCTCTACTTCTTACTCTTGAGTTACAGAGGCAAAGAATGAATTCGATATCTGTCGAGAACACGCCTACATGTGTATTATACTCTGTGTAATCACTTTATATACCATGTATGTGGAGGACATATAGAAGTGCATGTAAGCATTGCTCATGCACCTTGAAACATGCTGAAAAATGCTGACAAACACATTCCAACACAAATCTCTTGGTCTAATTATATTCGTAACTGACACAAGAAACACAAAATTAAACCATATCCTGTGGAGGCATGCTCCTATGCGTAGAAAAATCAACAGTGTAACAAAAAGGAGACAAACCAGTAAAGTGAAGGACTGTCACTTAAAACAATTTTTTAAAGTACAAAAGAAATTACATCTTTATTTGCTAGCTAATTGTGTATCTACAATCTTATGGAGATGTATGACTGATTTAAAAAAGAAATACAATGTCTTAAGATGCCAAAGAAATAATACTTAATAAATAAAATAATATCCAAGCTCTATGGGATTAGCCCCAAAATTAAAAGATCCACTAGACTGATTGATATATCTGTCTAAAGAAAAGAGATTCATAGTTACAATGGCCTGGATGAGAAATCCATTGAATATAAATTTATATTGCCATCAATTCTATTTGGTCTGTTTTTTAGAATAAAAACTGATTACAACCTTTATGTGCAGGACAGGCAAAACATTAAATGGATTAAAATTTGTGACCCTTGTATGCAGCAAAATTATGTACTTTAAAAGATGAAATTTATGTGCCAAATGCATTACATAAAAAAAATTAATCTACTATTTTCTTTTCAATAATTTTTTCCTCTTTAAAGCAAAAATCCAATCTTAATTCAAATATGTTAGAAGAGATATTATTTCCCCCAAAGTTGAATGCCGAAGTCCCAGAATGCTGCTCAGTAAAAGCCACCAAGCTGGAGGATGGGTGGGTGTCTGCTAGAATTTATAAACACTGTAAAATGTGAGGAATGTAATGTTTTTGAGCTACTTATGTCTCCTAGTAGTGAATTACCCCCACCTCCTTCCTTCAAGCAAATAGATTACTCTGAGTCTCCAAAACAAGAACAAAGCGATCCCACAGTTCTCGATCATAGAATGAAGAGGACTCAAAGCTCAGACAAAACGTTCAAAAGAAACGTCATTCATTCTATACATATTTATTGCCTGCCTTCTCTGTGCCAGGCAGAGCTAGAAAGTGGTAACGAAGTTATGAACCAGACAGGCAGATCTTGGGACTTAATTCTAGGCTATATCCCGGATCAAGAGTAGAAAAGATTCCTCTGAACTGAAAGGAAAGGAAAGAAAGGAGGAATGATGAAACAAGGCCAGAGGTAGTTAGTTCCCCAGGAGAGGAGGAGTGCCAGGCCCCGCTTCTGAGTCAGACAGAGCCCCTGCGAACCAGCAAAACGGGAGGTAAGTTTTGGGGCTTGACTGCTCAGGAGCCCTGCGCCCTGCTTCTTGGAGTATGGCCCCAGGAAAGGACACGAGCCAAACAGGTCATGGTTGTTCAGTGTGCCTGCGCAGATGGAGCCACAGTCCACCGGACAGTTCCATGCCACAGCACACTGCAGCCTCAGAATGATCCTCAAGCCCCCGAGCACTGAAGGAAGGATGAAAGAGAGCAGCTGGGTGCTGCAAGGGCGGACACGAATTAAAAGTAAGAGCCAGAGGAGAGAAAGAGCAATCAGGGGGATCGTTTCACAAACTATATATACGTCTAACCAATGTACTGTATATTTGAAACTAATAATAAAATAAAATTTTTTAAAACATAGTAAGAGGCTTCATTCTCTCTGTCGAAATAAGGGGAGACACATACCCCACTCCCTTTTCTTAGAGCATTTACTTTAGAAGCTGTGCAATTGTAAATTCTTCCTCTGTTACTTGGAAATGTAAGTGAATCTTTTTAAAAGCTAAACAAGATTTTAGCCAGCTTTGACCCAGGAATGTCTTTCTCAAAGACCTGAGAACCATGTCTTTGGAATGTAAACACCCAAAGAAAGTAACACTCCTGTCTCCAGTTTCTTTGGGAAGGTAGGAGCCTCTCTCCAAAACTACCTCTCATCATAAAGAAGGACATTTTTCCTCTATTTGGAGCCCATTAGCAAACACGGATGGTCACCCAACTATCAGGTAAAGTCACCTCAATTACCACATGAACTACATGTGACAAATGGTGCCATTAGGTTCTTTTCATTGGAGACTGGTTATCATTTATCTTAAGAACATGTGTGCAATGGGTTCCATCCATTCGGCTATATAAGGAGTGAGATTCTTTTCTCTTTGCAATCTCTTGGTGGATAGGCTGAGATGCACATCACATTCTGGTTTAATGTTTATTCAGTAATAAAAGTGGGTTTTTTCTCTACTACCTTTGTGGAGAGGATTTCTGGGTTGTGAGATTTTGTTTTTAATTGGAAGAATAATGACTGACACAGTCTTGGATGGATGATATCATGAGCGATATGATCATCCTACTAACTGCTACAGAAGTTCCCCAAAACTCAGATGCAACATTTCGGAGAAAAGGCAGAAAGCCCAATTGACGAGATTTAATTACACATCCTCTATGGAATGAGAGCTCAAACAAAGATTAATTTGTTACAGAAAAATAAAGCAATGACTATGTCTTCTCTACCTGAGTCTAACTTGGAACTTATAACAACTATAGCATAAAGACTGGGACTTGCCAAAGTTTAACTTCTGGAATCTTACTTTAGACATTCATACTAACAACCCATTTCCTCTGGGTAAAGCATGAGAAGAAAATGAGTGGAAGGAAATTTAACATTTATAACAGTAGTTCCCAAACTTTGCTGCTTAGTTAGACTCACCTGGGGAGTTTTTAAAATTCTGATGCCCAGCAACATCCTGAGCTAGTTAAATCGGAATCTCTGAGAGGGGGATACAGCCATCACTATATCTTAAAGTTCCCCAAATTATTTCCATGTGCAGACAAATTTGAGAATCAGCAATCTCGAATTTAAGTGTCCCTACGAATCACCCAAAGATCTTGTTAATTGCAGATTCTGATCTAGTATGTCTGGGGTGGGACCTGAGAGTCTGCATTTCTAACAAGCTCACACTCTAAGTAGCAAGAATGTACAGACCTCTATTATGTGCCCAGTGTTTTGCTTCTGATTGCTAACAAGTGACATAGCAGCAATGCTCTGAAGGGTAGGCTCTGGAGTCAGAATGCCCGGTTTTGAATCCTGGCTCTGCACTCCAGTGTGCTTCAGTATCCTTATGCAATGAGGAAGATGCTAATGATACTGACCAATGTTGGTAGTGGTAATAGTATGAGGGGTGTATCATTCATCTCATGTTACAGATACGGAAATTGGAGTTCAAAGAGCATCAGTACTTTCCCCAGGCTCACCTTCCCAGTAACTGGCAGGCCGAGGCTTGACCCCAGGCCTTTCTCATTATATCATGTGGCTTTAAGGGTCAGGATTTAATTTAATCTCATTATCCTCCTCTCTTCCCTATTTCTGGTCACGGAACCACTGAAGTTCTAGTTGCAGAGTGTAAATCTGAGTCATCTCCAACCTCTCCTCTCCTTGCCTTCATAATCAGTTGCCACTTGCTAAAACTCACTGATTTCATGCCTGTTCTCGCTATTCTATTCCCATCACTCAAGTTCAGTCTCCTATGACCCCTCACCCTGAACTTCGAAAATAGCTTTATGTTTCCTTTCATGAGCACTGATTGTCTAATTCGTGTGCTTACTCTGCCAACTTTTGTGCTACTCCTAAATTAATCTGATCACGTGACTCCCCATTTCATAAACCGACAAGGACTCTCCATTACCTACCAAATAAAATCCAGCCTTCATAGCCTGGCTTTCCATGATCTGACCCTGAATCACTCCCCACCCCCACACCCCCACCGCCTCCCGCCTCCCACTGTTTTTTCTATAATGCCTTCTCCATCTTTTCTCTCCACCCAAGAGGTCACCTCTCCTCTTCGGAATTCTTCTAGCACTTTATCTGCACCCAGCACACTTCTGTGCAAACAGTAGCTATCCAATAACCTAGTGAATGAATGAATATGTCTTCAGTCTTGAATTCTAACTCCCAAGGGTCTGGGGCTCACTCTCATGAATGTCTCTAGAACCAGTGTCCTCAACCACAACATTTTGGCAGTTGTGAGGTATGTTATAACGAATTTGTTCCTATTAACGAAGTACGACATTTTCAAATGATTTCCTTTTTAATAACTAGAGTGAATTTAAGATGATCCCTATAAGAATGACACCCTTGCTTATTTGCATTCCATTAGGATTTCTAAACCATAAGAGAAAGGGTGTAACTATAATTATAGCACTGAGAATTTCATGGGCCCTGCACTTTTACATATGCCATGGCATTTAATAAGCTGCTGTTACTAATTTTTTAATAAAAAGTGGTATTTTTGAAAAGTAAATTAGCACTACTTTTTCCTTGAAAAATGACATTTGAGATCTTAAAATAACTTCGGTACTCATACGCTTATAGAATACCTTTCTAAGTACTAGTCCCCATCCATAAAAAAAAATCTAGCACTATTTCCTTTAATCTTGTATGCCTGTGGAGTGTTCCAGGCATGGAGCTCTCATTTGTGTAAGCCAGTAGGGCCCAAATATTAGAGCTGCACTGTTCGACACAATAGCCACTAGCCACTTGGCTAGTAAACATTTTAAATGTGGCTTGTCCAGATTGAAATGGGCTATAAAAACACACATCGGATTTCAAAGACAGTATTAAAGTGAAGAGTGTAAAATATCTCATTAATATTTTATATTGACTACCTGTTGAAATAATTATATCTTAGCTAATATCAGGTTAAATAAAATATATTAAAATTCATGTCACTTGTGTCTGCTTATATCTCTTGATATGGCTACCAGAAACTTTTAAAATCACATATGTGGTTTGCATTTGTGGCTCGCATTGTATTTCTATTGGAAAATGCCTGTTTAAAATGGCAGTTTTAGAGAAATGCCTGTTTAAAATGAAGACTATCAAGACCAGCTTTCTATGGAATTTAGTTCCGCTTTCTGTATTTCAGGCAGAAATTAGCAAGAGCTACATAAAGTAATAAGAATGTAATTCTTTACTTTCTTCCTTCTCCTCCCATTACCAAGTGCCTGATTCTCTACATTTCTCTGTAGCAATTACCAAGAAAAAGAATCAGTTCGGCCTAGATAATCATAAGTGACCCTCTCAAGTCAGAGCTTTTGTGTCAGGCTACATCATAAGTCTCTGACCTATGGATTGGCTGTCCTTCAATCAAGTGTCCATCTTTAGACCAATCCATTTGGACTGGTGGGAGGTTGGAGGAGGCATGGGTCAGGTTAAACAGAACATGGGAATGACCTGGAACCTCCTCTGGGCAGGGCCTGTGGATGGCCGGCTTTGTCTGGAGGGGTCTGTGGGAATACCCAGCACAGACTGGGCTGGCCGGCAGTGAGTTCATTCAGAAATTACAGAGTGTGATGCACATTCAAAGATCCTGTGTGTGCTAGAGCCAAGGACTAAATATTTCCTGAACTATGCTCTAGACACAATTTCAGCCAAGCCACTCTACAAATAACAGTAATGATAGATCTATTTTCAAAAATATTTCAGTCACATTTAGCAACTAGTTGGCCAGATTATACATGAAATTTAGTTGGGGGAGAGGGGGAATGCAGAGACAAAAGAAGCAATACAGGGAACACAACCAAACAATCAAACTTCCTGTCCCAACAATGCCATTTCATCACCATATGACCTTGGGCAAGACACCTTAACCCCTCCTGCCTCAGGCTTGTCATCTTTACTGGTTACAAAATGACAAGAATGTGAAGATTGGATGGAATGACAGATGTAAAGGTGCTTTTTAAAGTTAGAAGAGGTACACAAGTATGAGTTGTCATTACCTACATGTTGACAAACACAGGAGCAACCTCACAATAAATCTTATCTCAGTGAATACACCCTGCACAGAAACCATCTGGTTGTAATTTTTTTAGCCTTGTTAAAACATTAGAAATGTTAACTCCCAGCTCTCATACCCTATCAGCACTTATCTCTAGCCATGGTGTCATCTGTAATATGCCTTCAGGAAATCACCTCAGTATATCAAACCCTGCTGTCAGGCCAGCAGCCCACCATGAGCCACACAGTATGCATTTGAGAGAAATACAGTCAGTCAGTCCTGTGGCTGGCGATGGTAGCTTAATCTGATGGTAGCTTTTTCCAATAACTGTCAGAATATCCAAGATTCACAACATATCCTAATGCCCTATCACAGCATTTTCTATTTAAATAATCTAAATGGTTAAAAAAAAAAAAAAGTAAAAGAAAAATTCAGCTACCATATTTTGGGTCCAGATTTATTTCCATGCAATATCTTAGGAAAACAAACAAAATATAATTTCTTTATGTTATTCCCCATTTCCTTTCCACAAGATAAATTACCTATTTTTCCCTAAAAAGTGTTAAATGTTACAGAGACCCAATTCAGGAATCCTGAGGATGTTTTCATTTTTCTGTTCCTTTATGGAGAGTCTCACACTTCTACTATACTACAAACAACAGGAGAAAAAAGTTTACCAAATATTTGCATCATTGATTAGAAACACGGGAATTTTTGTGGCTTCTGAAAAAGGAACTCTGCGTCTTTAAGGCTCCACGGGGCTCTCGGCTCAGAAGCAGACAGAGCAGCTCTGCAGCAGCGACGACTCATCCTATCGATAAGGTTCAGTTAGCCAAGGTGGAGGATGGGAAAAGAATGGAGCTGTCCCAGCTACTCAATGAGATCAGGGCAAACTATGAAAAGCTCCTCACCAGAAATCAGATAGAGACCGTGCTCTCAACAAGGATCCAGGTAATGATTTCATACAGACAGGCACCTTCCAGGATAAGGAGATAATCCATGTCTACCCAATTCCTGTCCCGGCCTCTCTGAGGTACAGTATTTCCTTTTCAATGCAGCATATAAGGGGGAAGGAATTTAGGTTTTACTGCAATGTGACGGGGAATATAGGGGAAAATGCTGTGATTGTACCGTTAAATGACCATGAAATAAATGTTGGTTGATGCATTCAATTTTTATATAAATTATGAGGTTACTATCACTAATAAAACATGGGGGTCAACATACAATAAAATGGTGCACTCTAACCTCTTTTAGACATCCAAGGAGGAAGCATTTCAAATACCCTTCAAAAATATTATGGAGTTATTTATAGAGATGATTTAAATAACGTCTTTAAAATGACAAGCCTTAGAGTAAGATTTATTAGCTTGAACACTTTGTAAAAAAAACTAAGTAAAATCTTTCTAAACCTTTTTAATGAGTTCAGTTTTATACCAGATCGTTATAAATAGAAACCGTCTGAGTATGTGAATGTGGCATTCAGAACAATTCAAATATAAATTGGGACACTCAAAATTCCCAAATTGATAGACTCTCCATTTACATTATAGATTTTTGTTGTGCTATAAGATGACAAATGTTTATTTCCAATACTAGGCATTCAATATTTAAGTATTTTTAAAAAGAAAGTCAAGTTAAATAAAGGTTAGCTCCTGATTTCAAAGACTTACTTTGTTTTAAAGTGATAATCATCTTTAGCAATTAATTAAAGTCAAATCTTTAAACAAATGTACAAATATTTTAGAAATGAAGATTCAGCAATTCAGGGATTTTTTTTTTTATTTTATTTTTCTTCAGTTCATCTACCACATGAGTTCAAGTTCTAGTCCAAGCACCCAAATATAGCAAAGAGTTTACCTAAGAATATCACCAAAAGGGGAAAATGTTGCTTAGATATCATAGAGCTTTATTCCATTAGCAATTCATGTTTAGTAACATTATACATTTCACCTCTCCATAACATTTTTAGTCTTCATAAAGAATGATCAGTTTCCTAGATTAAGCAAAGTCACTTGATTTAAGTGTTGGAATAGTTCACTCACCTTTTAAAAAGAGAGAGGGTAAAATTAATAGATGACCATTTCTGAAAATTATAAACAAAATAAACATTTTATTTTTGCAATAGGAAAAATACAAGTTATTTAGTTACAAGTCACAATGCCGAAATGCATAAAG
>NW_011889284.1:803496-812910 GCF_000151845.1 Pteropus vampyrus | reverse complement strand
GTGAATGTGGCATTCAGAACAATTCAAATATAAATTGGGACACTCAAAATTCCCAAATTGATAGACTCTCCATTTACATTATAGATTTTTGTTGTGCTATAAGATGACAAATGTTTATTTCCAATACGAGGCATTCAATATTTAAGTATTTTTAAAAAGAAAGTCAAGTTAAATAAAGGTTAGCTCCTGATTTCAAAGACTTACTTTGTTTTAAAGTGATAATCATCTTTAGCAATTAATTAAAGTCAAATCTTTAAACAAATGTACAAATATTTTAGAAATGAAGATTCAGCAATTCAGGGATTTTTTTTTTTATTTTATTTTTCTTCAGTTCATCTACCACATGAGTTCAAGTTCTAGTCCAAGCACCCAAATATAGCAAAGAGTTTACCTAAGAATATCACCAAAAGGGGAAAATGTTGCTTAGATATCATAGAGCTTTATTCCATTAGCAATTCATGTTTAGTAACATTATACATTTCACCTCTCCATAACATTTTTAGTCTTCATAAAGAATGATCAGTTTCCTAGATTAAGCAAAGTCACTTGATTTAAGTGTTGGAATAGTTCACTCACCTTTTAAAAAGAGAGAGGGTAAAATTAATAGATGACCATTTCTGAAAATTATAAACAAAATAAACATTTTATTTTTGCAATAGGAAAAATACAAGTTATTTAGTTACAAGTCACAATGCCGAAATGCATAAAGTGAAAAAGCAAGACTACAGTAAATTTCGTTTAGAGCCTTTTAACATAAATCTACTTTAGAGGATTATTTTCAAATAATTCAGAAACTCAGCTAGAATAAATTCAAAAAAGCCTGATTAATTATTACAAAATAAGGGAACATAAACTCTTCTAGTCACTTATTACTATATAACAAACCAACCCAAAACTTAATGGATTAAAACAACCATTGTATTCTCTCACGGCTCTGAGTTAAAAGGGGGTGATTCTTCTGCTGCACATGACATTGGCTGGGACTTCAATCACCTTGGGACACAACTGGGCTGGGACATCCAAGGTGGTTCATTCATGTGTCTGGAACCTTGACAGGGGATTTCTGAAAGGCCAGCTCAGCTAAGACAACTGGGCCTGTTTCCCTCTTCCCATGTAGCTTCGCGGTCTCCCTCCACCTGGCTTCTCAACAGAATACCCAGACTTCTCACATGTTGGCCCAGGGCTCCCAAAAACACAGAAGTCTTAAGTCTTAGACTAGGACTGACACTTCTGCCACATTCCACTGGCTAAAGGAAGACATGTGTGGGTCAGCCTAGATTCAGCGTGAGAAGGCCTCACACAAGGACATGAATTTTGGGAAGCGTGGTTCACGGGAGGCCATCTTCAGACTCTGGCTACCACGCAAACCTAGCTGCCAGTTCCACACTTGAAATCCAAAACACCAGTAAATACCAGCATTTTTATGCTCTCCTATTTCCTAAATTCTCAACATTCTCCTTTGTAGTTCCTCTGATATGTGTTGCCTGCTTGCTCTTGCTAACTTAACACTACGAATAAGTAATACAACAAACCAAAGAAACATAAATTTTGTTCTCTAATACCTTGTCCTAAACTTTATTCAGACTTCATTTACTCCAGTTTCCTTTTTAAAAAATCTGTTGTACCATCGTATTAATTTTTTTTAATTTTAAAATGCATTTTTATAAGAACATAAAAAATGATTCGAAGTAACATTTTGATTTCTTCAAAATGTTGCAAGCAATTTCATACACTGCTCTTGAGGCCGAATGTTAAGAATCCTGTCAAAAGATACTTTCATTTAATTTTGACATCAACATAAGAACATCTAAAGCTGACTATAAAATAATCCACTAGTTATTTAATATGAGGACATTTAGAAAACAATCTTTAAAGAAGTCATTTTTACTACCACACTTGATACCCCAAATTAACATGCCTTCTAAAAAGATCATATTAAAAAAGGTAAACCAACAACAGGTTCTCTTAATATAGAAGTCTATTTTAGAATCTCTAATGCCTATGATAATTTAATTCTCTAAATTATTCATAACATACTTTCCAGCAGTATTACTTCCTGTCTATAAACCCAGTCCAATAATTGATTAATTTAGGATGTATAGCTGTTATCTGCTTTTATAAAGCAGCCTACAAGAAAATATGGGGGCAATAGTTAATTTTCAATCCTTCTTCCTTATTAAGGTCATAAATAATGGAAAGTTAAGAATCAGAAGTCTCAACCTTAGGTCCTGGAAACTTATTTTTCCTTAGAATAGGTGTTTTTCCGCATTTCATAAACTGTCATAGGAGGAAGGAATTTTTGAGGTTTATTTTACCTCTGAGAAAACTAAGGCTAAGAGTGCAATTGACTTGCTCACATATTTAATTAGTTAGTGACTAAGCACTAGAACATACATTTGTAATCTAACAACTTAAAGAAAAAAGTGATTCGATTCCTATGCTATTTTTCTGTAATAGCTTTTAAATGTTTCCTTTTCAAGAGTGCTCTTTCGTTTTTTGTCATTGTCATTGTTGGCTTTCTTCTAGCTAGAAGAAGATATAAGCAAAAAAATGGATAAAGATGAAGAGGCTTTAAAGGCAGCGCAAGCAGAACTCAAGGAAGCCCGACGCCAGTGGCACCACCTGCAAGTGGAAATTGAATCTCTCCATGCCGTGGTGAGAATGCTCTCAAAAGCAACTGGCCTGTTGAGTCCCCAGATGTTACCTGATTAAGAAAGGAAAAGGAATAACCTCCTTACCTTACAGTGAGAAACTGGCTGTAATCGAAAAGTCACAACCACAGAATTCTATCCTTGGTCTTAGTTCAACTACCCGCCTCCCTCCTTCATGACAATGGCTGTTATCAATTCACTCAAGGTTTAATTCCCACCAGGTTCCTTCATGACAATGGCTGTTATCAATTCACTCAAGGTTTAATTCCCACCTGGTGATTATCAATTCACTCAAGGTTTAATTCCCACCTTGAGTGAATTTCATTTCTATTTCACCTATAGAAATGAAATGATCCTTGCTTAGGATTCTCTAATTGTTGGAGTGGGGGACTAGAGTCTTTGTCATTAATCAAAGTCACAACAGTGGGAGTCTCTTATCCATACCACTGAGATAGAGATAATAGAAAAATATTTAAACACTTTCCTAAAATCTCTTATAAGTAGTCTGCTTTGGCTTTGTTAATCAATATTCTATATTTTCGATATTTAAAGAATTAAATAAACCAGAGTAACTTAATCACACTGCAGTTTTTTTTTTTTGACCATAAGAATTATCACAGGATTCCTTTGAAATAGTAAGATCTCTAGCTATTAATACATAATTTTTAAACGAGTCATACATAAAGCCATAACTCTTGCATAAGTGATGTACAATTATTGCAACCTTTTTAAGAAAGGACACAATAGAATGAAGACATTGCAAATCATATTTCAGAAACACATTTGTCTCACTGATTTACTGATGAAGATTTATATAAAACAGGAGAGGGGCCTTGAAAACTCCCTACAGGCCAGTGAGCAACATTACCAGATGCAGCTCCAAGACCTGGAGGCCGTGATCGAAGGATTAGAGAAGGAGCTACAGGAAGTAAGGCGTGGCATCGAAAGGCAGCTTCAAGAGCATGAGATGCTTCTCAACACGAAGATGAGGCTAGAACAAGAAATAGCAACTTACCGCCGCCTCCTAGAAAAGGAAGAGATCAGGTACCTAATCCCATATAGTTAATAACAAGTGGCCAGAAATGCAAAGCCACTTATGTCATTGTTGATGTAATCAGAGAAATTAAATCTAAAAAAACTATTTGCCATGAAGTGCTCACTCAGTTCCTACAATAAAATAGAATTGGTACGCACTGTAAAGAGTATGAGCAAGTACTACTTCCCAAAACTACAAACAAAATAGCCAAGGTTTGGGACATTAGTTACAGCAAAGAGCACATCGAGCTTAGAACAAAATATAAACAATTCCTAATAGGTACAAAAGTGACCTTTCCTAACTTTCTCACTTTCCTTGCTATGCATCGCTTTCAGAATTAGTCATTGCCTTTTATGGACCACCCTCAAAGAAAGCTTGGAATACTTACACATTACTACCACATCCCCACCCCAAAGGCCCACTCCCACCATACATCAAACACCAAAATAATAATAAAATAATAATAATAATAATAATAATAATACAACCAAGGAAAGCAATGGTGTTTGGAGCACATGATTTAGAAGACTTCCAGATGTCCTGATAACAAAAGATATCAAAGAGAAATTCTTGTTAATTCAAACAATTTCATAATCTGCAATCACTTATAAGGTCATATGGCTTTGAGCACAGCACAACCTCAATTTTCCATGTTTCCATAAAAAGAAACTTTTATTCTTGCTTGCTTCAAAATTCTGAGTCCTCTGTAAAAGTAGTTGGAACTGCTTTAACCTGTAGTAGTCTTGACATTTATTAAATCTTTGAAAATCATAAACTGAATTAAAAATATACCACTTACTGAGTGATGCCAGGCAAGTTAGTAAATGCGTCTGTGCCTCAGTGTTTGCATCTATGAAATGGGAATAATATTATCTACCTCAGAGGATTTCTGTGAGGATTATGTTTATAAAGTGCTTAAAACAGAGTTGTGTAAATATACATATATAATTTATTTATTAGTAAATAAAATAAATGGGTTGTGAATTTTAAGTTTTGATCCTTCAAGATATTGGTAACTTGGTCTTAAATAGTCCTATAATACAATTTAAAATGCTTTTATTATGCTATATTTAAGATATACAAGAAAGTATCAAGAAAAATATAATAAGCACCCATGTATGCACTTCCCCAAGCTCAGATAGTGAAACATTTAAAATGTTGCTGAAATCCGTTCACACCCTCCCTTCCCACACCTAAACCATATCCCCCCTAATTTCATCCTCCTCCCTCAATCTACCTGGCTCCCAAATTTGATGCTTATTAGTCTCATACGTTCCCTTATACTAGTATGTATGTATCCCCAAACAGTGAAATTGTTTCACATATTATTTTAACCTTTATAAAATTAGCTACAACTTACAGGTTTATTTTTTTTGATGATATATATATGAGAGATTCACCCATAAAAATACAGTATATTCTCGGTTCATTTATTTTCACTGCTAAGTAATATTTCCATTGTATGAATATTCTATTTATCCATTCTCTTATTGGAGAGGATTTGTTTCAATTATCTGTTAAATCATTGTTGCTCCTATAATAAATGTAATTCTTTCCGATTTCAGATATTATGGTTGTGTCCAAGGTGGGAAAAAAGAACAAAAACCTACAAGTAGAGTTGGTTTTGTTTTACCTTCAGGTGAGTTTCTGATATAAGTAAACTAACTTGAAAAGTGAAGCGCCATTTATAAGGGATTATAAATAAATTAAATACTCTAACATAGCAAAAGTAAGCAATATTTGAATAAACTTTCACATGTAAATGGACTGACTGGTACTTCAACATTTTAATATTTCATAAATAAAATTTTCACAGCCATTATAAATGAAATATCTTTTTCAACGAAAGTCCCACAAAAGTGTGAGGACGAGAAAGTGGAAACAGTGACCAAACAGGCAATATTAAATGGAAATATCGTGAAGGAGAGCACTGAAGCTCATGGCACTATCCAGTAAGTAAAACAATTTTGACTAAGAAATAAAAATAAACATATGTAAAGAAATTAACCTCTGTTGAGTAATCTCAGTAATCTTTGTTTGAATGTTCCCAAAGATCATTTTAATATGCTGTAATTTTTAATCTAACATGAATATATATAAACAAAAACTCAGGTGGAGTACTCAATCCTCGATTCACCATTTTTCTAAAAATATAATCAAAATGTGAAACTTCCATAGAATTCCTTAGAAATTACAGTCATTCGCTTTTTAAAGTACATAAATTATAAATTCCATAATGAAAATTGTACATTATAATTTAAAATGTAAATGTAAACTATAAATTATATAAACTTCTCGATTTCATTTTCACATGGAATACATATTACATATTTTTTTAATGTATGCATTCTTCATATAGAAAAGTTTATTTTATCATTTCAGGACAGAGAAAGTGGACGAAGTTATTAAAGAATGGGAAGGTTCCTTCTTTAAAGATAATCCTCGATTAAGGAAAAAATCTGTTTCTCTTCGATTTGATCTTCATTTAGCAGCCACTGATGAAGGGTGTTTACAGACTAAACAGGATAATCTACCAGATATAGAAGTCAGGCTTATCATGAGGAGATCATGCAGTATCCCCTCTATCAAACCTCCATCAGAAGGTAATTAATCCAAAGACAATATTTGACTTAATTCGAAAATGACATTAGGATGGACCAAGGTGGGCCATGCTGACCCCCTTCTGTCCCGAAATGTAAGTTATTAAGTACATATGTTGTGATCAATGTTTGATTCTCTTCGGGGAAAGAAATGGTAAGGGACAAAATTTCTCTGAATCTGATTATGGATATATTTTTTTGGAGGAGGGAAGCTTAAAAATAAAATAAAAAATTCAGTACAGTTTCTATTTTATTTATTCCCCAAATAGTCTTCTTTTTCCCTTGAGATTTTATCAGAGACTGTAAGCATTCGCTGGCTTAGTTAAGTCTTTGAAATTTCACTCAATGGCTGAATACTCTAGGGAAAAGAGAACAGTTTATTTAAATATGATTGTATTAAGAATCGCACTGAATTATTCATCGCTATTCCATGACTGATTATATCTAAAATATTTTTCTGATTAAAAAAGAAAGCAATTATAAACAAACTTTTAAAGAGATCTCACTATCCATTTAACTAAAAATTTTCCTTTTGAGACGATAATTCGCACACTTAGAAAAATAACGGAGTGACTTTCCATGAGCAGTTCTGAGCAAATTGTAGAATACAGCCCAGTGCTAATTTGATGAATAAATAAAATTAATCTTCATCTGAAAGTGTTTTGTAGTCATGTGATTTCCAGAAAAGATATTTTATTCAAAGAACTTTAAAGGTCATGTCCTCTCCCTCAAAAATGAGGCAAGCTGCACAAACAAAATGTGAAGAGCTGGTTACTAGAGTTACTGGGACAGTTATCCAACTTCTCACCAACTCAACTTTTCCATTCATAAAGTTAAATGTGACTAATTGGAGTGTATGATGTGAGCATTAGGTACCTGCAATCATTTAAGTGAATTAAGATAACAGTATTGTTATCTAAGTTAAGAGTATTTGCAGGATTTATGTTTTTAAATCGTTCAAACTGTAAAAAATATGGATAGAAAATATATTTGTGAATATGTCAAGTATTGTTGCAAAGTTTTTAAACAATCTGATTTGTTTAATACAGGTATATTTATTTTACAACCTTAAATAATAAATACCTGTTTTAAAACATTAGAAATTTATAGGCTATTAGTTATTTTCTAAACAGAAAAAAAATGTTGAGTACTACTCATCATACTTTTTTCCCAGCTAAAGTATCATCCAAGGGCTATAGCTATATCAGCATTTTAGTACAACTTTTGCGGTTGCAATCTCTCTCCCTCTCTCCTTCTCTCTCTCTCTCTCTCTTATCTTGTTTCAACCAAAAAGTACATTTTAACCAGAAGAAAATTATGTTAAATAATCTTTAATATAATACAGGGATATAAAATTAAATTTTTGCTTAAGATTACTTTGGATTTCTTTTAGCTTGGCTTAGTCTATTTAGTGAAAGGTATGGTTTTGTTGTCAAGGATACAACAGCATGTTAAGTGCTTATTCTTGCATAAGTATCTGACCTAAAATACATCCTATACATAAGTGTTTTCATTCAATATTAGTTAAATGCTACTAACTCTATTAAAGCTTTGACAAATGCAATCATATAAGCTATAGTACTAAAATAAAGTTACTGTACTAAGCAACAGTAATCATAAAATGCAATATATATAGTGTAACCAATATGCAGTGTTAAAACCAGTACTGGGCATCATGAATGTAACTGCTTGTTATAGTAATTCCACTATGCAGCTATTGTATGTAACATGTACATTTTGAAATACAGTACTTGAATTTGTAACACTTTTATTTGCTTTGGGGCATTTTAAATTGGAATATGAATTTACCAAAGTAAATAATACCACTACAATAAAAAAATCATAACATGAACTCTAAAGTTGCATTGTATTTGAGTTTGAGACATTGTGTTGAGTTAAATTGTTCCAATACCGTTAGCTCACTTGGGGAATGAAGAAAACTGTAACCACGGTGAAGAGAGAATATTTTTTATACTTTAACAAAAGAAAAATTGGATGGTATATTCTAATAAATAGAATATTCTATAAAATAAATCGAAATAATCCCACAATCCTGGGGAAAGTATAACAGAAATTAATATTCTCCCATCTCTCTGGAATAGTTAAAAAGCATGTTTCTGTAACAAAAATAAAGAGTAATTCCAATTACTAACAACTATAGGATCTCAGGCCTGGTGCTGTCACTAATTACCCATGAAACCAGGAAGGAATCATTTAAATTCCCTAGGCCTCAATATTCACACTTGAAAACAAAGAGAAATGTGGTGCTTGGTAATAATTTCTACCCTGCCTACCTCAAAGAGTTGTTCAAAATAATATACATGTGAAAATATTTGGCAAAACACACTCGAATATACAGTATTATTTCGATGAAAATTGTTATTGAGAGAGAAGAATTTGTGAGAACAATTATAGCTGACAATGACTACGTAATAGTTTGAAACACAACAGGTAATGAAAATTTTTTAATTCATTTGCTGCCAGAAGTTAGTCTTTTCCAGTGAGTTACCCAACTGATAGTTTTTAAAGTACAAAAATTGTTCTCTAGAGTCAAAAAATGCTTAAATTAATTTGAAAGTTTCAAATAGAAATGAATTATGGTACATGGGCCAAAATTAAGCTAGTTATATAATATGTATAGACACCTTACTCAAATTATCAACACATGAAATCAAAGGAAAGTCTGTACACTGAATTTGGTACTGTGTTTACAAGTTATGGCCAGCATATACACACAGATGGCCAACATTCATGGACATGCTACAAATAAACATTTTGAGTAAGGTCTATGTGCAAATCAGTATAAGCCTTTTCCAGTTTCCCTTACATGCTTAGACCCTAGACCAGGGTAGGCAAACTTTGGGCTGTATCATCCCTATAACAACTATACTATTCTGCTCTTGCAGATGAAAGCAGCTATAAATAATACGTAAATAAATGGGTATAGCTATGTTCTAATAAAACTCCCAAATAGGAGGCAGCCCAAACCTGGCCTGCAGCTGCAGTTTGCCCACACCTGCCCTAGACCCTCAAATAAGACCTGTGGGTGATAGAGCATACTCCAATTCTGCAAGACCATCCTGTTTTCTAATGCTTTCATTCTTTTCTTCACCATGTGTCAAAGAAC
>NW_011889284.1:755161-803446 GCF_000151845.1 Pteropus vampyrus | reverse complement strand
TGGATTTCTTTTAGCTTGGCTTAGTCTATTTAGTGAAAGGTATGGTTTTGTTGTCAAGGATACAACAGCATGTTAAGTGCTTATTCTTGCATAAGTATCTGACCTAAAATACATCCTATACATAAGTGTTTTCATTCAATATTAGTTAAATGCTACTAACTCTATTAAAGCTTTGACAAATGCAATCATATAAGCTATAGTACTAAAATAAAGTTACTGTACTAAGCAACAGTAATCATAAAATGCAATATATATAGTGTAACCAATATGCAGTGTTAAAACCAGTACTGGGCATCATGAATGTAACTGCTTGTTATAGTAATTCCACTATGCAGCTATTGTATGTAACATGTACATTTTGAAATACAGTACTTGAATTTGTAACACTTTTATTTGCTTTGGGGCATTTTAAATTGGAATATGAATTTACCAAAGTAAATAATACCACTACAATAAAAAAATCATAACATGAACTCTAAAGTTGCATTGTATTTGAGTTTGAGACATTGTGTTGAGTTAAATTGTTCCAATACCGTTAGCTCACTTGGGGAATGAAGAAAACTGTAACCACGGTGAAGAGAGAATATTTTTTATACTTTAACAAAAGAAAAATTGGATGGTATATTCTAATAAATAGAATATTCTATAAAATAAATCGAAATAATCCCACAATCCTGGGGAAAGTATAACAGAAATTAATATTCTCCCATCTCTCTGGAATAGTTAAAAAGCATGTTTCTGTAACAAAAATAAAGAGTAATTCCAATTACTAACAACTATAGGATCTCAGGCCTGGTGCTGTCACTAATTACCCATGAAACCAGGAAGGAATCATTTAAATTCCCTAGGCCTCAATATTCACACTTGAAAACAAAGAGAAATGTGGTGCTTGGTAATAATTTCTACCCTGCCTACCTCAAAGAGTTGTTCAAAATAATATACATGTGAAAATATTTGGCAAAACACACTCGAATATACAGTATTATTTCGATGAAAATTGTTATTGAGAGAGAAGAATTTGTGAGAACAATTATAGCTGACAATGACTACGTAATAGTTTGAAACACAACAGGTAATGAAAATTTTTTAATTCATTTGCTGCCAGAAGTTAGTCTTTTCCAGTGAGTTACCCAACTGATAGTTTTTAAAGTACAAAAATTGTTCTCTAGAGTCAAAAAATGCTTAAATTAATTTGAAAGTTTCAAATAGAAATGAATTATGGTACATGGGCCAAAATTAAGCTAGTTATATAATATGTATAGACACCTTACTCAAATTATCAACACATGAAATCAAAGGAAAGTCTGTACACTGAATTTGGTACTGTGTTTACAAGTTATGGCCAGCATATACACACAGATGGCCAACATTCATGGACATGCTACAAATAAACATTTTGAGTAAGGTCTATGTGCAAATCAGTATAAGCCTTTTCCAGTTTCCCTTACATGCTTAGACCCTAGACCAGGGTAGGCAAACTTTGGGCTGTATCATCCCTATAACAACTATACTATTCTGCTCTTGCAGATGAAAGCAGCTATAAATAATACGTAAATAAATGGGTATAGCTATGTTCTAATAAAACTCCCAAATAGGAGGCAGCCCAAACCTGGCCTGCAGCTGCAGTTTGCCCACACCTGCCCTAGACCCTCAAATAAGACCTGTGGGTGATAGAGCATACTCCAATTCTGCAAGACCATCCTGTTTTCTAATGCTTTCATTCTTTTCTTCACCATGTGTCAAAGAACTACGTCCCGAATCCTCAAGGTATTTTCAAGACAATGAAGAATGTTGTAAAAGCAAACCATACTTTGTCCAATTCTGCAAAACACTGTGAATGAGTCTGTCCTGGAAATCTGCTGGCCTTCAATATTTCACAACTATATTTCTAGTAATAGAAACTGAATACCGTAATTTCTTCTGCTTTCACAGAAACAGCTGAGAAAATTAGCCTATTTCACCATTTATGCCTATAACCAGGCTTTCATAAGCTATTTTGCTCAGGCTGAGTCAAATTTTGAGTCCTATTTTGAGGGAGAAAAAATCTATTTAAAAGAGCTTCATTGGAACATATGATAGACAAACTGCATGATTCAGTCATTCAAAATCTTTCTCAAATCACAGGCCTCTTTGAAAATCTGTTAAACTACTAACCCTCTGGGGAGGGGAGAAGCACATTAAAATTGTGTACAATGTTAAAGGTTCATAGATTTCCTAAGGCTTATTAATAGACTATGAGGTGTCCAAGGACTTTAAGTTTTTTCCTTGTTCTTTCCCATTTTTTCCTTTTTCTTCTTCCTTCTCAGTCATGGTTCTGTTTCTACTCCTAATTCTTCCCATAGCCTCTTCCCATAGCACTATGGAAAGAAATCAGAGACCTGGGCTTGAATCCCAGCTTAATCACTTACTAGTTTTGGCATCCCTGTTTTGGGGGATAAAGAACCTCAAGAAAGTATGAGTAGTGTCAGAGAAGAAAGCAGGCAAAGTTCCTGAGTCTTGCTGCCAGAAAGAAAACTAAACTACTTGGGCCTAAGACGATCTCTGGGGTTTACTGCTAGGCCTCTGTGAGGGCTCCCAACCACCTTTATAGTTACAATAGTTTAAACAGTCATATTAAAGATGCAGCCCATATTTGCCAGGATTAATCATGATTCTAAAAGTCTGTCCTGTGGTCCCCATAAATATCCCTATACATGCAAGATCATATGTCCTGAGTTTGCTTTGGGCGGGGGAAACTCAGTGTAAATAGTCTATCTTGTTGGATTATTTCACTCTTCAGTTTTAATTTCTTCAGGTCTAAGGAAGAGATTTTTGTTTTCTATTATACTTTACCTATATTCTTCCTTTCTTAAATTTGCAAATCTTCAGGAGTGGAGAAAGAATCAAACGGAGAAAATGAAATAACCATTTATTCATTTCACAAATATTGAGCACCTGAATGACACTGTTCCAGAAGTCAAAAGTCCCCACCCTCAAGAAGCTTTCATTCTGATAGGAAGAAAAAGACCACAAAATAAATACATAACAAATGTAGAATGTTAGGTGGTGATAAGTGCCTCAGAAAATAACGAAGCACAGATCATGAAGAGATTAAGGAATGAACTGCAATTTTAAATAGGTCAGGAAAGACCTACTGAGAAGGTGATATTTGAGGAAGGACCACGAGTTGAGAAAGTGTATCAATGTCTCTGCTCCACGCTGATCCCTCCTTTCTTTTTCCACCATTTGTGTGCTACCCTTTTCCCGCTGCCGTGTGCTTTGTTCCCAACACCCGACACGTCCAGCTCTTCTTCAGAGGACTGCCTAGAGATGACACAACAGAGCATGAGCCCTAGCAGGGCACTTGCCCAGTCCCTCCACCATAACCCCAAAGGCAGGAAGAAATCAGCTGCAGTTGCTGGATGAGGCCAAAGAAAGAAGGTACGGGGATCTCTGCTGAGGCCTTCCTGTACCTTATATTAATCCTTTACGTGTCTCTGATGCTTTTATATTTTAAAAAGCAATTTCATGTACAGTATCTTAAGCACCACTCAGACCGCCTGCTGTCCTTTGATGACCTCTTGTAGTTTTCCCTTCGATATGCTCTTCAGTTTCACTAATTTCTATTTATGCGTATAAAAATATTGGAGGTGGAAGACTTGGACAGAGTGTCACTTGTCCCAGGCTTTATAGACTTCTAGAGGTGTCCTAGTCACTGCTGACACACCCCCAAGGGTGGCTAAGGGCAACCCAAGAATTCAATATGTCACTCTAAACGTCAACACTGTTTTCAAGTAATTACAGCTCAGGGAGCCCATCTATTCCTTCTTCCCGCATAGTGGCCCACAACATCCGCCAGCTGTTATATATCCAAGTAAAGGGCTACTAACTGGTAGGCCAACATACTCCTGATTCAGTGCAAAAAGCCCTGGCCTAGACCAGAAAGCCGCCTCAATACACATTTATTGAGCATCTGACAATGGGTCAAGACATTCGTAGGCACTAGCGATCTAAAGATGACCAATGCAGATTACTGAACCTTTGCTTTCAGTCATCTGCATGCATTACAGATGACAAACGCACTCTGATGCAATGGATCGAGCATAAACTACAATAAAGAACCACGTTAGTTGAGAGGAAGGGTTATGGGGGTGAGAGGGCATCACAAAGAGACATTAAGCGGGATCTAGAAGGCCAGATGAGTTTAAGATGAAAGCGGGGGAGAGCCGTTCCCGCCAGAGGGAACCGAATGAGCCATGACAGCGCAGGGCAGAGACCAGCGGCCCCTCGGTTGCGGCAAGGGCAGCCACCTGGGGCAAGCGGACGAACATCTCTGGGCCTCGGCTCAGAAACCTGCACCAGACTCGCGCTTGCAAAAACTGCACAGCCCGTGAGGCTTTTCGCCGAGGCTAATGCCCGGCAGTGCAGGTCGGCAGGGGGCGGAAACTCCGGGAACCGAGCGCTCGGCGCCTCTATCCTCGGCTTGCTAAAATACACCCTCTCGCTCATGGCAGAAGAGGAAAGGAAAAGATCGGAAAATAAAAACAGCCGCGGGGGCGGGCGCGGCCGAGCGGCCACAGTGGTTCCGGGGCCTCGCGCCCAGGCGCCGCCGCCGTCTTCCGGCCACCGCGCGCGCGCCGCGCCGCGGCCGTGGCCGTGGCTGCCACCGCCCCCCGGCGCCGCCTCGCGTCGTCCGCCGCCGCCGCCGCCGCCGCCGCCGCTCCTCACGGCCGCGGAACACGGGCCTCTCCGGCGGCCGGGCCCCTCCGCCCTCTCCGCCGTGACGAATCGGCGCCCGGCGGGGAAAGCACCCAAGTCGGGGAGTTCTGAGCAACGTCGGAGGCCTGAAAAAAAAAAAATCTCTCGATTGTACGAAGCGTCGCCACGTCCTCGCTAGAAGGTTTTTTTTTTTTTTTTTTTTTTGAAGAAAGTCAAGTGGAGCCTGGGAAGAAATTAAGATTAGTGTTGAAAGTGCGAGTGCGGAAGCTCCGGACGCGAGGGGCGGGGCGTGCGCGGGACAAAGGGAAGCGAGGCCGGAGCTGCGGGCGCTTTTTCTGCCCGCGGGTGAGTGTTTCCGACTGGACTCCACCGGGTCGGGAGGGTGGCAAGTCGTGGTGTCCCGGCTCGGCGGGACTCAAAAGCCCCGGGGCTTGCGGGGGTTCAGGCTTGTCCGCGGGGCCAGCGCGGGGGGCCGGTTGCGGCCTCCCTGAGGCCTAACCGAGCGAGGGGTCGGGAAGGAGTCCCATCTGGGTTCCCTCCTGGGCGGCGAGATTTGCCCCTTCCACTCACCGCGCGAAATTGGGCAAAGCAGCTTTGGTGGAGTTGCTGGTAACGTGCATCCTCCACAAGAAACATAAAGGAAACGACCTCAGAGGAAGCCTTTGGGGCGAGCCAAGCCCGTGGTCCTCGCCCCCAGGAAGGTGTTTTCCCTTTGGTTCAGGCAGCGACCTGAGGGCTCACGGTGTGGCTTAGAGTGAAGAGCGAAAGCTCTGGAACAGTTTGGCCTGGGTTTGAAACCCAGTCCTGGCATTTCCTGGCTGTGTGTGTTTTTAGACAAGTTACTAAAACTCGCGGAGACTCCTATTTTTATCCGTAAAATGGGACTAGCAATACATATCTTGTTGGTAGTTGTGACTGTTAACGAAGTAGTGTAAGTAATTAGCTTGTCCCGTATAAGGTATGAACAGATACTTATCTCGTGTTTTATGCCAGGCGCTGGGGATGGATCCAGTGGTAGACAAATGTACAAGCCCGCTCTTAGAATTTATGATATAGCAAAGGAGAGCAGTAATTTTAAAGAACCAACAACGAGTGATATTCTAGGGAGCTTATGGCAGTTATTGTCGGGGCACCCTACAGCAAGGCCTACTGGATGTTGACAGCTCCCTAAAGGTGAGCAGGAAGGACGTTGCACCAGAGTCAACGGTTTCTGCCTGTTCCTTAAGTAAAGGGGGAGAGACCCAGGTTGGACCATTGAGAAAATAAGCTACAGTATTTCTTTCCACACCAGGCCTCTTATTCCTTATGTTCCAAGAAATTCCTTTAAAATGCAAAATAGAAGGAGAAAAATCATGTTTGTTTCACATAATGTTGGATGAAAGTACTCCAAGTAGTCAAAGAAGTTCTTTGCCTTTTTTCCTAAAAATGAATGTCTTTTTGTTCACACTGTGTGTGACATATATTGATATCAGGAACAAGTTTACATGTATATGGTCAGGTGACCTGCTAATAGTAGGATAAATTTTTTAAGAATTGAGCTAGGTACTGGGACTAAAATAATGAGTTAGATGGTCCCTGTTCCAATGCCGCTCACAATCTAGCCATATTAACAGGTGTTGTATGATAAACAATATCAGAGATCTATGTAGGAGTACAGATGAGGAAACAATTCTGCCTGGGTAATTTATGAAAAAAGGTCTCGAGATATATTTTGAAATGGGCTGTGGTGGAGGTTAATAAGAGTTTTTCAGGTAGAGTCTCAATTTATTCTCAGCCCGTTATTAAGTTATTTACCACCATAAGAGAATGTAAAGCTCATTATCATACCAGTTACATTTCACACTGCCTCCAGGAATAAAAATACTGCTCCATTTTAATAGAAGTTGATATCCTAAAAGGAAGGGAGAGCAACTGCTGATCAGGAAGCTGTCCGTATCTAATAGGCCTTGTTGGGGTGGGCCCTGATAATACATCACATTTTATTTATGTTTTTATCAGTCTGATTAAATGTGTACATGGCATCAGCAAAATGTTTTTCATACAAGAGGTGGCTCAGTAGCATAAGAAAAAAAACTTGAAAGTACATGTCTAATATTATTTTTAATATCCCCAGTAATACGTTTCAGTCATTTAATTCCGATCATCCAAATTTTTACTAAAGAACTAGTAAAATATGCAAAAGGCTTGGTTAATAGAAGATAATGTTAAGTAATTTTACTAAGAAATACCAATTAAATTACCCTATTCTTTAGGAAAACATTCTCTTCTGCTTGCTGAGTTTTGATTCTCTTTTTTTTTCTTTTTTTTTCTTTTTTTTATTTTAGTGTCTCAGATTCATTCTTAAGGAACTGAGAACTTAATCTTCCAAAATGTCAAGTAAGTTTCATTTTTTATATTTATCAATCTATATTAATAAGAGACTAATGCCCTAGCAAATGGGAATTCCAAAATACTCTCATTTTTTTCTTCAAAACAGGACCATTGGTAGTTTTGTTGCATAGTATTATATCTCAGTTGTTTACAAGAAGTTATTTATTTTCTTTCAAACAGAAAGACCATCTTATGCCCCACCTCCCACCCCAGCTCCTGCAACAGTAAGTTTTAATTTTCTTGTTAATGTAATAGCCAAGTCTGGCCTTGATACAAAAAACCCAGATGTCTTCCAGGAACAGTCACTCAGTCATCACAGCAACAGGATGAAAAATTCAGCTAAAAAACAGCACTTCCTACTAAATAAAATAACTCTTTGCATCTTATCTTGAACAAACCCCAACATTTAAAAAAACATGTGGCTGAAATGCCAACCTCCTGTGCTCGGTTCTTTTTTAAAATGGGAAATAACTGACAAGATTAACACCTTTCTTGTTAATCTCTATTAAGAGTCTTTAAAGTCGATATTGAATGAATGCTCATTCTGGCATTTATTAATTTCAAACCTAACCTTCAACTGGTTACATTTTTCTCTCCTTGTCTATATATAATTTTCATATTAAATCAAACAATAAAGCTTCCAGCTCTATAATAACACTTACTGTAAATCTTTATTTTCAAGCTGTTCAAGTAAAGATTTTATCTATGGGTCAGATCCTGCTGTTGAATTTTATTCCACTCCATAAATAATATTTTTATTGGTTTGGGATTTGATATGCTTCAAAGTGTCTAAATAATAGCAGTGAACTAGTTTTCACCCAGCAAGCTCTGGCCCAGCTTGGTCAGCATGTCAAATAATTGTCCAATCCACAAAACAAATTTAACTCTTCATGCCTTCCTGAAATGGATTCCTTGTTTTTTTTATTTAAAAAAGAAAAAAAAAAAAAAACACTGTAACACTGTTAACATTGACCATATCCTACAAAAGCAGTTCTTTAATGGCTATTAGCCTTCCTTCCATCTCCCTCACCCCCTTAATTTCAAGCTAGTTTACTAATTAGGTCCTTGTATAATTTTGTTTTCTCCATTAGATAACTATTCTTAATTACTAACCCTTAGATAAATGTTTTAGTTATGTTTACCAACAATTTTTCTTTAGTAAGATACTTTTTAAAAGAGATACTGTATCACATGTTCTCAGTTCAATTTATGTAACACAGTCTCTGAAGTTACTTCTAGTAGATCTTAAAGTCCTGTGTTTGCTTTGTTTTTTTCCTTAAAGAACATTTCTTATGACCATCTCTTTAGCACTCTGCTAGTGGCTATACAGGTGGAATTGAACAATTGAGATTCCTGACCTCAAAGAGCTAATTATGTACTTCATTTTTGGCAATGGTATAATTGTAATGTTTTAGTTTCAGTTTTTTTTTTTTTTAGTTCCCCTACTTAATTTTTTTACATTATTGCTTCATAATGTTGAACAGTGATTCTCATTGTTTATGCAACCTTTGAAGTTGTCATTTTGACATAAATACCACCTCAGACAGTGTATAGTATCTTGAAGACACACTTGATCTTTTGAGATAATAAAAATAGCTCAAAACCAAGTGTGTGCCCTTATGACTTCTCAAATGTAGGAAGGTATTTTTTTTTGCCTTTCTTTAGTCATATTTCTGTACCATTATAATTTCACATTGACACATAAAATATAGAAGACTAGGGATTAGGACATCCAGCAGAATGGATATTAAATGAGTTCTCCTCCTTCCTTTTTTTTTTCCATTACTTCCACCACCACCGCCATCACCACCACCACCACCACCACCACCACCCAAATGTACCACTCCAAGTAATATACACTTCTTTTGTGCCTTTGATACTTCATCTGTGTTTTGCCTACTTAAATATGCTTGATTTGCGTCTTCTATAACTATGTAGAATAGAAATTGGTCAGTTTCAAATGTAATATCTGCTTGAATATCTTTCGGACACTAAGGATATGTGCAGCGGCATGTTTTAGATATTTATTTTATAACAGCTACAGCTTAGTTGGGATGTGTTAAGTGTATTTTACGTTATACAATTCAGGGCTGATACTGTTAATTGCATGTTAAAATGAAATTACTGTCACTTGTTTTGATTGAATTTTCATTAGGTAAAATACCCTACTTTTGGTCACTCTTTGCTACATCCTTTTTATGCATTATACCTTGGTTCTCATGAACATTGGATGTCATTGTATTAACCACAGGGCACTGCCATAGAAGAGCCCATTTGTGATCACATCAACACATAATTCACAAAAGCCAAAAATTCTGTTGCTGCAATTAGTAGTTGTGTTTTGAAAGGGCTAAAGCTATCAGAAATTAGATGAGAGTTCAAGTCTGTCAACTAGAAAAGCATTTCACTTTAAAACTAACTGCAGAACTTGTTCATGATTAACCTATGGAAGATGGATCAAAGAAGAGATGGAAGAGAAAGCCTATAAAAGACTGACTGGGTTCTAAAAGATCAGACAGTATCCCAGAATGAAATCCATGCATTTTTTACAAGTCTTTGTTTTAAAATCATGTATGTGACATCCATTGAATCCCACATATGTTCTTTTCTATTGACAACTTTTCTGGCTTCCTGATTTGAGTCTCTTCTCATTTCTCACATATAAAATGATTTAAAACTGTCTTTGAAAACAATTCATTTCTTGTTTTTGTTTTAATAGATATATACATTGGCAGCATCCATATAACTGTCAAATAAATCATGTTTTGTTTTGCATGTAAAGTGGTTTCAGACTTACAGTTTATCACATTTCAAGCTTTCCTATCTCAGACATATATTGCTAAGTTGTTACATCATAGTATTGACCACAAAATGATCCTGAATGTTTGAGACACTTCACTGTATTGCTTATCCCAAAAAAAACAAGTACATACATTCACTAAATACCACTGGCCCCTACAAAGAGAAAGAGGAAAAAGAAAAGAAAAAACACTCGCAGACTGGTTTCTCAGTGAAAGAAAAAGAACAAATACAACACATCATTGCTTGTTTAAATTCAGGTTGCTTTTGCATGCCATATGCAGATCATTTTTCATTTCTGTGTTTTCCTCGTTTGAGCTCATTTCTCATTCGTGTTTTTGTCTCATTTGTTTCCATCAGCAAATGCCCAGCACACCAGGGTTTGTGGGATACAATCCATACAGTCATCTCGCCTACAACAACTACAGGCTGGGAGGGAACCCGGGCACCAACAGCCGGGTCACGGTAGGAGAATCAACTATTACAGCATCCGGCAAACAACTGGAATTGACCAGAAATGCCTTCAGAGTTAGGTCCTTTTGAATCACCTGCACAGCCATTAAAAAAAAAATTTTTTAACCAGGCTTTTAAGCTATTTTAAACATTTGTTGTGCTCTTACACTGGGGAAAAAAAAAAAAAGCGATCTGGAGATGTATATAGAAAAGAATTCATTCTGTTTGGTGATCAGTAGAGATAAAACCTTGGGCTCTTAATGCATATACTATGTGTAGACAAACCTAGAATTTCTTATGGCTAAATACTCTTTTTGAGATGAAGAGTTATCTTCCATTTAAGGTAACTGGCGTTAGGCTTAAGAATTCAGTTTTTTAGTAAAGGCTGGGCTTGCAGACCTGGCTTTTTCTAACTAGCCTACCAGTTTGAACTGCTACACATAATTATTTGTCTTTTGGATTTAATAGTTGACCTCACAACTGAGATTAATTTCCAGTTAAAAAGAGAAAAAGGTTTTTTTGTCACTTCAAAGAATTAAAGAATGAAAGTTGAATGAAATTAATTTGAAGTACCAGTTGTATTTATAATCCTTAGGATAAGCGAAACAATTTCTGAAACTGAAGATACTTCATTTAACTGATCAACCTAAGGGGAAAACAGTAAAAATAAACGATCAACCTAAGATAATCAAATATGGATGATATGCTTCGGATATTTTATTTTAGAATCATCTTAAACTCCAAGAAAATTTAGGTACCAAAGAAATAATTGTAAAAATGATTTACCAAAAATATATAAAATAAATCCAAAAGTCAAATACCTGTATTTATTGGACTATAGTATTGGTGAGAATTTATACAACCCAGAATGGCTGTAAACTTTTCAATCCCTGGTTTTTGTTCGCTGTATTCGTAAATAAATCAATTCATGTGACTTCAAAAAAGCCCTCTCACCCTGTAGTCAAGCCGAAGCAGAAAGTTTGTAATTATCAACTGTATGTCTATCTTGGTAAGCATATCGCTTAGCTCGATAGGTTTTGTTTGTCTAAATTTTTCATTGTTTCTGCATAATTTGTACTTCATAAGCATATCAAGTTTTATGTGCCATGCATATTTCATGGTATCTGAAAAGAAGGTGTGTATGTGTGTATGTATGCATTTCACAATGCATACAATTTTTATGTGCATTGGTACATGTTTTTCCCTGGCCTGAATGTGTTTCACAAGTGTAATGGGTGGCAAGATGATCAAATAATAAAGAACATTTTAATTTAAACAAGGAGCAGAATCAATTTTGGATCATTCACATTAATGCAGAAAATTACTCATGAGCAGTAAACATGAGAATGATTACATTTTAATAGCTCTATACAGTCAGCTCTTGATTATCTATGTTAATGGAATAAAAATGGTGGTCACTGTAATATTAGAATCATTTGTATTTCAGTTTGTGTGAACATTTTGTTCATAACTTGGACGTATCTGTGAGAAGTCTCTGTTAATAAAATGAAATTTGATGGAGACTTACTAGGAAAAGGGAAGTGCATTCTAGTCTTGGGGCCTGGGTCAATTATCTGTTTTTCCCCATTCCTTCTTGGGGATGTTGGAACCCAACATTTGGAGTGGGCACTGGCTTCAGGGTAGCTTAGGATAAGAAGGTTGTTGGACATGGAAAATTTGGTGTTTTGACTCTTTGTGGATGTTTTCTTTGTATTATTGTACTCAATACCAGATTGAAAGTATAATCAAACTGGTATTTAGACTTAACCTAAAAGGCCTAGAAAATATGGAGGCTTTCAGCCTGTGTTAATCCCAGTCCCTTCAACTTTTAGTGACCTCTGTCTTAGGTCATTGACTCATTCTCTAAGAAAAGTAGTTATGCCTAAAGTTTTATACTACCCTTTTTATATATCTAATTTAAGCTATGTTTAGGACTCAGTAGATCTGATTTTTACCATTATTTTAAGATGACCCCATTTATGCGTTACTTTGGGGAAGGGGTCTCTTATTTGGTATTGTCTGCAAATTGCTGTAAGTCAGTGATTTGAAGGAATGATTCGAAGTAGCTTCCTGTAGGCTTTATGGAACATCTGGCTTTCCTGTTCACTCCAGTACACTTTAATAGTATTCAGACAATAACTTTATGTTGCATGTTGAAACCTTTAGAGTGCTTATGATAGCTATGAGATGGAAATCACTCCTCGTCAGTTCTTTGTTCAGATGGTGATTAACATTCTCTTCAGTACAAATGTGAAAACAGACTTAGACAAAATGTTAAAAATAGTGTATTTCTGTACTTTAGTGGAAATTCTATCCCAGAAGAAAACCCTTAAATGAGATTCTACCAGAGAAATAGCTGAGAATTGGGGAAGAAACAACAACAAAAAACTCTCAGGTAGCCAAAATAAATTTCACAAAATCATGGACTTTATTTGTAGGAGAGTCCCAGAACCTTACTCTTATGTAAGCACAGTTTTACCAGCCATAATTACTTGATTCCTCCAACTCATTGTCAGTTAGAAGCAGAAAATTGGAAAGACGGACAATTGCTATTAGGGGTAGGTTTTATACAGCAAGGAAAGAAATAGCTAAGAAAGGAAACAGCAGAACCTCCAAAAGCAGAACCACTGGGCCATTTAATAAAGGGGCCAACAGTTTTTTATACCTCAAACCAGAGGATTACAGCAAAGCAGTGGTTGTAAGTGTGTTGAATGCAAACTGCTTTCTTTTTTTTTTTTTAAAGAATAGAGAAACGTTTAAGACATTGTAGAAAGAAGACTGTCTGAGATGGTAATAAATTTGTGTGTTTAATGATATAAATCTTTAGTGTCCTGAAAATCAGGTAGGATTTAACTTTGTTATTCTTTTGGGTTTTGTTTTGTTTGCATTTGTAAATTGGTCAATGTGTAGGTGTTTGGGTTCCTTCTTTTGGGAGAAAGGAAGAGAAATAAGCAAGTCCATTAATGTTATAAAGTGCAGTTCTTTGAAAAATATCAAAGAGCAAATATTACTATAATTTGTCTTTTAAGTGTTTAAATTCAACATATTCAAGCATAGACATTTTAGAATTCTTTACCTTTGTTAACAGTGGTCTACCAACTTCAGTTATTGGTACAATTTTAACTTTATTTGTAACCCACTTTATGAAATTCCGAAGGTTTGTGTTGAATATCAGTTGGAAATGGAATAACTTCATGTGTGAAGAATCAGACTTTCTAGTTTCTTACTCTGAATCCATGACATAAGGTTAGCCTTGTAGGAATCCCCCCATTCCCTGCCCTTGAAAGAACTCCTACAGACCTTGAGACAGATCTTCCCTTACTGTTCATACCACCTCTGTAGACATCCCCCATGGCTCAACTCCCTCCATTGCCCACCACTGGCTAAAAGCAGGGTCTGTCTGCAGGGGCACCAGCATGAGGTATGGTAAGAATGTATAGGAGGAGTGGAAAGAGAGGAAATACTGCTTCAGAGGTGAAATGCTTTCTAATCAGGTTGTATATGAAGAAGCACAGTTATGGAAAAGTATATAGGGATGGAAACTCTCCTCATAGTAAGAGGAAGCATCGTTTCAAAAACAATGGAATAAGGTACAAACAGGCTAAATCTCTGAGCCGTTGGTTTAAAAAGAAGGTTATGATTGGGGTCGTTGCCCAGAATGGAAGAGTTTCCCTGGGGTTCTGTCACAGCAGCAACAGAAGAGCAAGAGGACAAAACGTCACTTTAGTTTTTTTATAGGATTCGCCAGTCTCTGTCTTGATAATAGAGTGAAGCCAGCACTTCTTCCCCTCTGCCTGGCAAGGAGAATCAATATCAGGGGGTCTCCCAGTAATTGAGGGAAGATAAAAGTAATGCAGTCATATATGTTAAGATGAGACTAAGTTCAGAAATAGGCATTCTTGGATTAGAGTTATGTGGAGTGCCCACTAAAAGCTTTTTTTAATTGAATGGAGTTTTTTGATATACCATATGGCCTCAAAAGTAACTTAACCAGGCCCAGTATCTGCCATTTCTTTCTTCCTGATGAACTTGCTCACTCCTACACTGTTCTTAGGACTAAGGACCAGAACAGGCATGACTTTAGTTCCTACTTCCCAATCCCCTTTAATAGGAAACCACTAGATATGGACATAGAACCTTAAGAAAAATAAAATCTCTAGTCATGATAGAGGAGATAAGTTTTTGGTATCTGTTTTGAACCTAGGATTAGTTTTTGTGGTAGTGACGTTGTTTATGTGGGGGTGCATTCCTAAATAGTACAAATAGACACAAAGTCCGCTGTAGATTGTGTAAGTGTGGTAAGTGCTGAAGAATTCAGATTCTGGTGCAGATAATCAAGTGTTGACTGTATGTATTATGATAAATTAAGCAAAATAAAAGGGTGCCAGGTAATGTCCTATGTAGGACATTTGATATGTAACCATATATTTTCAATGTATAGATTATGTTATAATAATTTATTTGTTCTTACAGCCAGATTGTCAAAGCAGTAGCAATAAACTGCTAGGTAAAATATTCAAAAATTATGTGCTTAAAGTCATTTTCTTTATTTTCTTTTGATGTGAACATTTCTGAATTTACAGTGATAGCTATTTTCCGTGGAGAAAATATAAGAATCTTGTATCCATGGACGAGTAGAAGAAAGGCGCATTAGAATTTTTTAAGGCACTCTCTTTTCATTTTGCTGGTGAACGTCTCACAATTGAGTAATGAATGTATTTAACTCTTTTGTAGGCATCCTCTGGTATCACGATTCCAAAACCCCCAAAGCCACCAGATAAGCCGCTGATGCCCTACATGAGGTATAGCAGAAAGGTAGGTGCTCCAAAGCCAGAAAGAGTAAGGACCACTGTCTTCGCGTCTTTGCTTTACATCAGATCTCAAACTGTCTTAACCAGCTTTTCTGGGCATAGTCAGAGGAAAGGATAAAGAACTGCAGTTTTTAAAAAATTAGTTCTGATTTTAACATGCCAGGACTAAAATCCAACAAGAATACAATTAAATAAACGGTTAAAATCCTTAAGATGATATTGTATAGCCAATGTTTTGTGGTCTATGGAGAATATTTAATGACATGAGAAGAATGTTAAGTGAAAAAAGGAATGTAAGGCTATATGTATTAGTACCTTATTTTTATAAAAATAATGTCAACTATGTGTTAGTTTCAAGAAAAAAGAAAGCTTAGAAGACAATTATCTCTAAATAGTAAGCTTACAGTAATTTTTATTTATACTACCTTTAATTTTCCTTTTTTTTTTTTTTTTGGTTGTGAAAATAGCAAATATAGCCAATATCTTCTTTAAAGACAAGAGCATTTAGCTATTTTCACTATTTAGAAACTTTTTACACTTTTGGTCATAATTATAATATATATATTTGATATGTTGTATTAGACCATGCATGTCAACCACTTTCCTTTTAAATTTTGTGAACATTTAGAGAGACATAGACTGTATTATTGAGTTAGCTCATCTTAAGTGCTTGCAATGATTGGAGATGTCTGAGATCTGCCCTTACAGTAATCTAGCAGAATATAGATGAAATGAGATTGGCCAACCATTGACAACTGTCGTAGCAGGCTAATGAGAACATAGAGATTTGATACTGTTCCCTCTGCTTTTGTTTGTTTTAAAATTTTCATATTAAAATATTTTTAAAGGCCTATAATTTTAGGCATCAATACTAAAATTTCAACTGTTTCTTTTTTAAGGTCTGGGACCAAGTAAAGGCTTCCAACCCTGACCTAAAGTTGTGGGAGATTGGCAAGATTATTGGTGGCATGTGGCGAGATCTCACTGATGAAGAAAAGCAAGAATATTTAAACGAATACGAAGCAGAAAAGGTAGAATGGGGACTGCAGTGGGATGGATACAGTGAAAAAGGCATAAAGATTTGCTTATTATTTATAAAAGAAGCATAAGATCTAAGCAGACAGCTGAGGCTGCACTCAGGCTTTGTTTACCTGGGTCAAGTCTCTTAATTTCTCTAGGCTTCAGATTCTTTATCTGTAAAAAGGAAATAATTATCATGTCTTTTGATATTAAAATGAGATAATATAGGTATTCATTATAACCTTGTAAAATGTTAATTATAAAACTAAAAAACATTTGAATTTCAGATAGAGTACAATGAATCTATGAAGGCCTACCATAATTCCCCTGCATACCTTGCTTACATAAATGCAAAAAGTCGTGCAGAAGCTGCTTTAGAGGAAGAAAGTCGACAGAGACAGTCTCGCATGGAGAAAGGAGAACCTTACATGAGCATTCAGCCTGCTGAAGATCCAGATGGTAAAAAAAAAAAAGTGGGGTTTTGTTTATGCTTTCTCTGAGCATTAAAATATGAGAAATAAGTTTTTACTTCCTACCCTAAATGCAAAACAAGCCATAATTTAAGTGTTATTTCAGTATTTTGATTATTTTTGGTAAGATTTGTATGTGAATTTCCCACAAGAAAAAAAATCCTTTTTAGTGCAGAAACTAGCAAAAACTGTCATTTTTCAAAATCTTTGTACTTGAAATGCATGAAAGATTTTTGAGCTGTAATCAGAATTTTAAAGAGCTAAATGCCTTCTAGTTATACCCTGTTTTCTGATTGGTTCCCTAAATTCTGAATTACAGGCTTTTAAGAAGGTTAATGAGTGGAAAGAAGCATTATGAAATTTTTTTTTCCAGTTAATGGAGAAATCCAACTAGAATTTATAAAGGTAGCTCATGATAATACTCATGAGCATGCACACTTACAAATTTTATACACAAACACACACAACACACACAAATAGCAGAGCTTTCTCATTGACACTTCATGAATAGTTCGCAGGTGTACAGATTGCACCTCTGGTCCTGTGAAGCCAGGCAGAGTCTGAAGCTGCAAGGAGCCCCAGGGCTAGCCACCTGCAGCTCTGAGTATACTCATCCACATATCAAGCAAGCTGTACAAATATTATTTTCTCTGTGTGCTGCTATGATATGGAAAAGATTGGGAGCTCTAGCTACAAGCAACAAAAATATCAAAATAATTTAAGATCTCATTTGAAGATACCATTGAGAGAGGAAGCAATGATACCATCTAAAGACATGAATAAACTGATATACTTAAAAGGAGAGAAAAGATATTTTAAAAGAACGGACTGGGATATTGACAAATATTCTCAGAAACAATAGAATATAATAAGTGTAGCATATGGAATGGAAGCAATCAGCAGTGCTAAAAACACACTAGCATACACAGACCTTAATTGCTCAAATCAGATGATTAATGGAAGAACATACAGAACTAAAGAATAGAAGAAGATTCAGTCTATAAATAATTGAAAGGATGGGGTTCAGTATAAGAGGATACAAAGGCTGCCAACATAGAAGCCATAAGTAGAAAATAGTTTTCATTAGGTGAAAGATAACAGCATGGACATTGAGAAGGACTGAAGAGATTCAGAGACAATTGTCAAAAGCGATTCCTTTTCTCTGTTTCTGAAACTTCTGCCCATTGTGTTTTCGAAGTTTAAGATAGGATCTTAAAGCTGCTAGTAAGAAAGAACAGGTAATAATTAAGATGCCAGGATAAGAGTGACTTTAGACCTTGGACTTTATCCCTCAGTACTAAATAAAAAGGACAACTTGGGACAAATAAAGTGCAAAGAAAGACAAGCACAAATTGCTAAAACTTTATACTGTTGGTCAACATTGGGGCCATATAAATGAAAGAGGAAAGCAAAGAAAGATAACTTAGATGGAGGTAGCACAAATGTACCATGTATAATCATAAGTGTGAATGTGAAAACCTCTTCTTTAAAAAATAAAAAGGTCACACAGAATTTTTTAAAAGGTATTTCTTATTCTAATAATTTGAATTTCAGAAGTATATGTCCTAAAGAAATTACCTAAAAGGAAACAAAAAGTCTTTTGCATAACAGTAGTGGTGCTCTTTATAATAAAAGTTTTAGGAACTACTTAAGAACCAAATGATAAAGGAGGTGCTAAACTGACATAGCAGCTCAATTCGGACCTCTGTAGCAGTTTCCTGCAGTGTGGTCCCTCCACCTCTGATGGGACACTAAGATGATGATGTGGTTCAGAGAGGAACTTTTAATGTGTACTGCATAAGAGAAAGCTGTATTTTTTAGCGAGATAATTTAAATAAAAATATTAAGTAAATAATAGTACGGGTTGTTAGCAGATATGTCAAAAACAGGGTGATAGAGCAAAGGTTGAGGTTAAGGAAACACTGTTGCATAGCTATTAAAAATGTGGATATAAACCAGATCCGTACTATACAGATATGAATGTGAGTGGATGCAAGCAGTGTAATACCTTTACACACTGATAGCTGTATAGGTGTGTAAATTGGTGAAAAATAAAAGAATATTTTTTTCCTGTAAAATTAGGGCTTTAGTGCTTTTTTAATCTAATAAAATATATGCTGGTCTGGGAAACCGAATATTGCTAGAGATAATGTTTTCTCTGCAGCGGGTATTTTTAGTACTTTAACATTAAAGTGCTGTGGTGACAAAGACACCACCCAGCTCACGTTATCATCAGTTGTAAGTGCCTTAAATTACTACCAAGAGAATGAAACATTTGGCAGAACTTCAGTTTTGCTCTCGTGTAGTTTTCACTTGATTTCTGGGCCAAAAGGTACATGGTTATATCTCATTCATGTCAGTCATATCCTTCTCAGACACCTATCATCTCTTAAAGATTTGGTGAGTAAAATCAGTACGTTGGCCAGTGAACACAATATGTCCTGTATGGTTTTTATCAAATGACTGCCTCAGTGCTCCCATGGTGCCCTTTAGACCCACTCGTAGACCAGAGAGAGCCGTGGCTCCTTGGTAATTAAGTGTTGACATGGTTACACTTCCAGAACATCTTTTTATTCCAGATTATGATGATGGCTTTTCAATGAAGCATACAGCCACCGCCCGTTTCCAGAGGAACCACCGCCTCATCAGTGAAATCCTTAGTGAGAGTGTGGTGCCAGACGTTCGGTCAGTTGTCACAACAGCTAGAATGCAAGTCCTCAAACGACAGGTCCAGTCCCTAATGGTTCATCAGGTAAAATCACAAAATATTTATTATAATAAAATGGGCCTATGCCACAGATCCCATGTGTCCTGATTCTATATAATGCAGTAGTGTGCCTGTTAAATACTTCTGTGTTCAATCTGACCTGTTCTTGATTCAGTGAAGAAGCTTGAGGGAGTGGATCTTTCCCAGAGATTTTTAATACGTTCAGCATTAAAATCATAACATAGAGCCTTGTAATGGAAAGTATATCTGTTAAGAATTTTGAGACATCCTGTCAACCTTTACTGCTTGCTCAGTATTTCCAAAGAAAGTGCTCAGGCCTGAATTCTTTAACATCGTATACTTATTAATCATAGTGATTCCTCTATGTTACATTTTACTTCTTTAAAATCTTAGCTAGACACATTGTGTAATAAATGATTTAAATTAAAAATTCAGAACATTCGTTACAGTATAAGAAAGTGTGGGCTATTAAAAATGAGACATGTTTTCTGTGTTTGACACTTGCTGTAGAGAAAATAATTCAGCAGTTATAAAGCCTGATCATATGTCTTACAGCGAAAACTAGAAGCCGAACTTCTTCAGATAGAGGAGCGACACCAGGAAAAGAAGAGGAAATTCCTGGAAAGCACAGATTCCTTTAACAATGAACTTAAAAGGGTATCAATTGAATGTGTAAACTATACTTTTATCACTGAGTTTGTTACTTTTTTTCTCATTCTTTTCTCCAAAATAATGCTTTTGTTGAATATTGTTTGCTCTGAAACAGGGTTAATTTTGCTATAACCATGAGATCTTTGCTTTATAACATTATTTCCATTTTCTGGCAAAATTGTAATGGGTTTGAAATATTTAATATGTACTAGGCCTGTGGACTCTAGAACCCTCTGACGTTTTAATTTAAACTCTCATTCAGTTATGAATTAGTTTCATTTTATTGAGATTTAGTCTTCAGATGTCTCCCTTAGACGTACTTCACAGTTTGCACTTTGTCTTAAAACAGGTAAATCTAGTGCTTAGTAGCCTGAAATGTAAAATAGAAGCCTTTATGCAGTACAGTGCTTTCAGCATTCCCTCACCAACTATTTTGTAATATTTGATGTTACATGGCTGCTAGAGAGCACTTTTCTTTTCCTATAGACACGAGTCTCTAGAACTGTTTTTCTTCTCCCATATATGTACTTTATACATCGTAGCCAAGAAAACCCACTTTTGAAGTATTTCTGTTTCAGAGATTATAAGTAAAGAACATTACTAAGAGTTTTATTTTTTTCTGACTACTAGTTGTGCGGTTTGAAAGTTGAAGTGGATATGGAAAAAATTGCAGCTGAAATTGCACAGGCAGAAGAACAGGCCCGCAAAAGGCAGGAGGAAAGGGAGAAAGAGGCAGCAGAGCAAGCTGAACGCAGTCAGAGCGGTATTGCTCCTGAGGAAGAGCAAGCGGCTAGCAAGACCGAAGAAAAGAAGGAAGACGAGAACATTCCAGTGGAGACAGGTAACCTGCCAGTTGCACCAAAGTAACGGGTCAAGGGTTTTTACAGCTTTTTAATTTTGATTTTCTTGGTGCTTTTCAGAGGCCACTCTTATTCTTGCCTTACGAGCTTTTCTTTATATGATCTACTCATTTCTTTCCAAATCTTAACCTCTCATAGTAGATTCACTTAAAATGTTGGTCTCGCTACAGAACAGCAGTGCTCCTTTATCATCTGCTTGCATGTGAGGTCTTGATTATTGGCCCAGATCGACTCATAGAAATATAAAATATAATGGTATGATGGTGAAGGATACTAGCCCCGGAGTCAGATCTGGGTCTCACACTGCTTCAGCACTTGCTGGCACTATGACTTTAGACAAGTTTTTTAATTTCAGTTCCCTCATTTGTAAGTATTCTAGTACCAGGCTCTGAGAGTGAGTTCAAAGAATGAATAAGAAAATGGCACATGAAATCATTTAGTTTTGGATTCGACATGGTATTGGCACTCAGTATTCTAACCTTTGTTGCTAAAATTGTTTAAGATGTGGTCATTGCTCTTAAGATCGGTCATCTCTGGTGTCCTAGGTCAGGGTTGACCAAGTAAAACCTGCAGGCCAAATCCTGCCTGCCACTTGTTTTTGTAAATAAAGTTTTATTGGAACACAGCCACACCCATTTGTTCATATAGTGTCTATGGCTGCTTTGGGGCCACAACAGTATAGTTGTGTGGTTGCAACAGAGACTGCCTCACCCACAAAACCTAAAATATTTCTTACCTAGTCTTTACAGAAAAGTTTGTTGATCCCATCCTAGAAAAATTATTATTTCCAGATGTATTCATATTCCTATTAAAAGTTTTCTCAGGGCAAAAATAACATGCAAAATTTACATAAAGTACAGATTAAATCAGTTATTACTTGAAATTTTGAGACGACCTAACCTTCTGGTGCAATTTCGCCCCTGCTCAGTGTACCGTGTAATCAGAACTAAGCTAAAAGTATGGGAAACAGACAAAGGTTTCTTGGACCATTAGTGCAAGAAGTGGGAGGGACAGTAGTCATACTTAGTACTCAGCTGACAACATCAGATTTGACACCTAGAAAACATTTAAGGGGATATAGATACCGTTAGCAGATATTTCTACACAATTTAATTCAGCAGATTAACATTTCAGATAGTCAGATTTTAAGTTTCATTATCTGAGCCTTTTTCTGTTTTGTGTGAACATGTTTTTTACCTTAAGAAAGTTTGGACATGAGCACATTTTTGTGGTTAGAACAAGAGCTTGAGAACTAGAGTATGGTTCTTTGCTCATTTTGCAGCTAAACAGAATACTCTGTCCTTTGCCTCTGTTTTGTTATCTATGAATAGAGCATACCTATAGGTCTTCACTTGGTTTCATCCTTCTATCTTAAAAAAAAAAAAAACCTGAAGATAATTGTTTGAAACTATTAGAGCAAAAACCTCATGCTCTTAATTTCTTAAGGAAAACAACTCAGCGTGACTATTAACAAAGTATCTAAAATCTCGACCTCATGTCATTTCCACACCTGCTTGCTTATCACACCCCAAGCCCTCCACAGCAGCAGTGTCCAGTAGAAGTGAATGTGAGTCACGGTGTAACTGCATGTTTTCTACGAATGACATTTCTAAAAGTAAAGCAACACAAATGAAGTTAATTTTAATAATATATTTAATTAACCCAGTATATCCTAAACAATATCATTTCAACATGTAATCAACATTTCTTAAAGTATTAATTTTTCACATTTTTTTCACACTGTCTTCGAAATCTGACGTACAGTTTATACTTACAGCACATCTAAATTTGGAAGCTAAATTTTCATCAGAATTACTTGATCTGTATTCAGATTTCATAAATTTACAGTTAAAAAGTCCATTTTTAAACTCCAGATTGTTTCAAACATGCTAAAAGTTTCTCAGTCACTCTAGCTCGTGTGAGGGGCTTAATAGCCACATGCGGTAAGTGGCTGCTATATTGGACAGTGCAGCATAATTAAAAGTGTAAAGTTTTGTCTTGGAACTAACAATGACAAATGTGTGATTACAGAGGAGACACACCTTGAAGAAACGACAGAAAGCCAACAGAATGGTGAAGAAGGCACATCTACTCCTGAGGACAAGGAGAGCGGGCAGGAGGGGGTGGACAGTATGGCAGAGGAAGGGACCAGTGATAGTAACACTGGCTCAGAGAGCAACAGTGCAACAGTGGAGGAGCCACCAACAGATCCCATACCAGAAGATGAGAAAAAAGAATAAATGTTGCCTTGTTTTATGTGTTCTAAATACTTTTTTAAATGAAAAAAATGTTTTTGAGTTTTAATGGTGTTATGTGGTTTGTGTATTAATATTTTTCTTGTCCATATCACACCACCAAATGCTTTTGGACTATTTAGCATCATGAGCTGAATGGCTTAGTCACCTTAAGTGGTTGTGAAGATGTTTCTTTTCTTTAGATCTTGTTTCTGGCCCTCAACTGTTGAAAGCCTCAGAATTTAAATTGAGAAAATTCCCACCTGTTGTAGAGAATTATCCTTCGATGCTGCAGAATATACTCTTACAAATGCCTTCCTATAGCTCACTGGGGTGCTTACCAAAGCCATAGCTTTAAATCTCAGTCCCCATCAACAGCTTCCTCAAAGTTCTCTCCTGTTTACTTCCATGAGAAGTAGCTTCTTGAAAATGTAATCATGTATGGGTATATGTTTGTTCACTTACCCTTTTTTATTTATAACCAATGTCAGATACCAAGAATTGTGTCAAGGTGTTGAGTGTACCTGTAACTACACTTGGATCGTATTGATCCAGAGATGTCTTCACATTGAGAGTAGCTACTAGCTTACAAAATAGTCATTAAAGTGAACATGGCACATATACACTAAAATACTTTTTGTTATACTTAATATTGGGTATGTTCTGGTAAATCCGTCCTTACCATACAGGAAAAAAAATTCTTTTTTTATCAAGTTTTCCAAAGATAGAATAGATCACAAATCTTAAGGAATTGAATATTCTTGCAATGGAGTATATAACCTCCAAATGATTAGCCCATTCTAGAACAAAAACAGTAATTAAGTTCATTCACTTGAAATTGTTTTATAATACTCAAAACATTCAAAACCTCAAGGCTCGGGATCCCATAGATCAGAGCCAACCTTTTTGATAAACTCTTAGTAAAGTCTTAGAGACTAGAAGCAAGGTAGTTTGTGACATGTATGCTTCCCAAAAACTAGAATAGATTTTTACAGAATAGTACTATATCTGATGGTATATGTTTCTTAAGGTCCAAATGTAATAAAAAAATGGAAAAAAAAGTCTCAGTGTTTTTAATGCACTAAATATCTTCATGCAAAACAAGCAGCTAATTTTGTTGCTGTAATGCAATGACAGTATGGAGTGGCCCTCAGCCATTTTAAGTTTACATACTCATAAAGGTTCCCATCTCACCCAGCTAAACTGCTGCACTAGTAAGTTCATTTGTACAAGACACTTGTGAAAATTAGTTTCTTTACATTATAGCCAATGTCAGTGTAGATTGGTTTTTGACCCCAAAAGTAAATGAGGTAAGTCTCTACATAAGAGCAATATGAAGAATTTGTGATATATTTGAAAAGAATGTGGCTCAGTAAATACATGTAAGCCTTCTGCTTACATACAGATAACTTCTCTATATGGACAAGACTTAATTTATAGTGAATTCACTGCTCCAGAGCACGGCACATGCTGATCACATTCGGTTTCACTCTACATCCAGCCTTCTAAGAGGAACAAAGGAAAGTAGGTGAAAACACTTCGTACCTGTTTATCTAAAATACCATGGAATATCTGTTTCTTTGTGACTCGAACTAATTTATCAGATCCGTTTCTGGGTGTCAGGCATTGTAGGGCTGAGATATTCTGCCACACATCCGCAACACATTGTACATCCCCTTGATACATTCTCTTAACAGTCAAAACCGAGCTGAAAAGTTGTTAAATAACGTGTGGAAAACAGTGCCAGAGCAAGATGTCAGATCATTTACGAGAGTCTAAGGATGGAAGTGGTTCCTTTGCTAAGCTGGAGATGACACTGGGAAAACAATGACATCTGCCCTTATAATGCTAGGGCAAGACTGAATTAAGATCCTTGTCAGTGATAACATATATATATATGTAGAAACCACCAATGTTCAGTTGTTTTCCTAGTTTGAGAAAGTGGGAGATAGTCTAGGTCTTCTTTCCTATCCCCATAAGGCATTGGGCAAGTCACTTAAACTCTGAGTCTGTCTCAACTATAAAATAAAAATAAATTTTTATCTCAGTCCCCTTATATCACTGCTCCAAATACCCATGATTTTTAGTGCATTTCTTTTAAGTATGAATACATAAAGTTTGAGGGCTTCAATTTATATTTTTACCAAGTGGGAAAGAGGGGAACCACCTATAATCTCTCAGTTTTCTTAGAGGAGTTTCAATTTCTAGTCTCCCCATTTGTCAACAAACATACCTTTTTACATGGCTCTCCTACAGTACATGAAAATTATTTTGTAAAGCAGGGTTTGGGGGAAAAGTTACTAGGAGCTATCTTATTTTAACACGATAATATGAACATCCTATGGAAAAGAGAGACTTGATTCACAATGTTCAAAAAGAATCTGACATTTAAATCCCTGGAAATTTTTAGTTTTGGTCCTTCACATTTAGATACCAGTTTGAGGTTTTAGACAGTTGGTGCTGACAGTGTGAAACTCCTATTGCCTACAGTTAAATTGAAGCTTTGGTTTCTCATGTGAGCAGGCAATGAAGCTGGGATTATACTTTGTTAAATCCTCATTTCAAAAACAGTTCCCCTCCACCCCCAAGCACTACCATACACTGTCTCCCGACTTGGTTTCAGAGAGTGTTTTTCACCACTGGGCAAGCCTTGCTGGAACAGTAACAATTGACTTCTTAGTGATTTGCACATTAGCGGGCTTAAGGTCTTTACAAATGAAAAATCCACTGTGTAATAACAAGCTAAAATGAACCCAGAGCCTACTTAGAAGAAATATAAGGATTATAATTTGGCTTACAGTGATAATGTTTCTTTAATCAGTATGGTAAGGAAAAGAGTTTAGTAGAAAACGATGTCTAAATGTATTAGTAATTATAAAACTTTATAAATGTTTTAATATTAGATTAGACCATATGAAATTGCCAGTGTAGGTTACCTACAAAATGACAGTCTCACCTGCTTCAACCTAATAATTCTGCATTTTATAGTCCAAGTTTTAAGCTCAATAGGAGCTTTCTGAGTGTGAAATATGGAACTTGTGATTCACCAGACTGACCTATACACTTCTCTAATAATTACTGGATATTGTTCAATAAAATCCCGATTAACATGCAAATCCCCAACAAGTATTTAACGGCCTCTTTTTAAAATACATTGTAAACAGATGGTTAATCTAGCCGGCTTATACTTTCTCATTTACCACTTTCAAAAAGTTTCTTATAATTTTTTTGCATGCATTCAGAATAAAAAGTGTTCCATGAGGAGGGGAAATTCCCAAATGATTTAATTGCTCTTTACATAAAACTGAGACTAACTGCAGATAACGTACCGCACCCCTATGATGAGCCATCTGAAAGGCAGGAAAGGCTGCCTCAGACTCCTTGACATTCAGGACTGAAAACTAAACGTATTTCCTCTCATTGAGCTAAAATCTGTCTTCCTGTAATTTCAGCATTCTGGCCCTGATTCTATACCTTGAAGTCAGATAAAATATATGTAATCCTCTTCCAAGTAAAAGACCTTTGCATATTTCAACATCCCTGAGATGCTGCCATAGAACGCAGTCTCTCTTGATGAACCAGAGGTAAAGGACTGTCTCTTTTCTCCTTTTGAGGTCTAGACCACTAGAAAGCACTAACAATTTCTCTACCAGGGTAAAATCTAGCTCCTCCTCAACGTACTGCACTTAATCAAGGCATAACATCTCTAGACCTCAGAAACCACCTAACATAAGGAGGGTTGTTCTATGGTGATCTCAAGTTCTTGTTGAGCACAAAAATATTTTATCATTATATGATTGATATATGGAAGCTCTACAAAATGAGTAACATGGGGAGCAAGCAAGTTTAATTCACCACGCAGTACTTCCCAAAGCTTAGTCATTTTCATATCATCGCCGCAAATTTTACCATTTTCGGGTACCACTTGTATTATTATTAAGAGCTTTCTTTGAATCAACTTACTTATTCTGCTTAATTTATTTCAAAAGAAAACCTTATATATCAGCATAAAATGCAAAATCATTGTTTTTTGTCATAAAAAGAATAATCCTAAACAGATATTTTACTGGTTCTGTTTATACTTAAATACGTACTATCTTAAAGAACATTTTTAAAAATTCTGCACACTATCCAAAGTCATCTGAAGGATCCCGCACAGTAGTCAGGATAAAGCTCTTTGGGGAACATAGCACTAAAGAGGAGGCATATGGAAACTTTGTCGTCTTAGATACTATCCCCGGGTCAACAGCAGTTTAGAACTCAAGGGTGAATTAGTGAAAGTTAATCCCATGATCACCTAAGAATAATAAAAGCAATATTTATTGAGCACTTATTATACGCCCGTGGACTTTCCATTTTTTTGAGTCACATTTCCTAATTCCTGAAGTAAATATTACAGTAGATCACTTTACCAATGAAATTTATATTTATAATCTTGAGCTGGAGTTGATCAACCACTACGAATAATTTTTCTGGGGGAAAAAAGGTAGTCTCGGACTGTAGCACAAGGAACTAAATGATGTGGAGATTTAAGATTTCATCTGTGGATCAAGAAGCCAAAAGATTCAAGACAAAAGAATCTACTTGGAGATCATTGTTCGTATAATGGAAGATGTACGTGTAAAAATTATTCCCTTTGGAATCCTCACCTCCTTTCCTCCAGAGTTCTCCATACCATCAAAATGAAAAAATACATACATGGAGATTTAAAACAAATGACCTATAAACACTTCCATGATATAAGTTACCATGTTACATAGAGAACTGCCTTCAGGTCCAATAAGAAGTGTTATGTTTGCGTTTTACCCCTGTTGTGGTTTCCTGTCAATCTGTGAGTCTTGGGGAACCTTTTCAAAGACGTCCCTGGTAGAGGCACAGAAATTTCAGGAAGTATCAACATTGGATGGCTGTTGCACAGAGTTAACTTACTCTCTGAACTTTACCCACCTCTTCCTGTGTGTGTGCTTTGGATGCGTCTTCAAAAAAACACTCCACATGTCCCAGGACCCTAGCTTTCAAATTAAATGTCAGCTGTGGTCTAGGTAGACAGTTCTCAAATTAATGGACATCAGAATTTCCCCAGGGAGGCTGCTTGGGCCCCACCCAGGCCTATGGAATTACAGCTCATCAGGATGGAGCCTAGGAATCTCCACATCAAAGTTTTGAGAACCACCAATTTGGTTTAATCCCCTCATTTTCCAAAAGGGGAAACTGAGGCCCAGAAAAGTGACTCACCTAAGATCCAACTGTCTCAGAGCCTAGACTAAAATGTTCTTCATAGCTTCTTCTGGGGAGAGCAATATTCAAAACCTGTTCTAGCCTTGTTGTACTGCACTTTGTCAAGAGTTGGACATCCATCACTATGTGATACTTTTTAACGTTTCCCATTATGCCCATTTATTTAGATCAGGATCACTTTCCTTCCAATGAAATCCTTTTGCTTCCCTCTCGTAAACAGCAAGTGATGGCACCATGAGTTGTCTTATCATTGCCAGTGCTATTAGAGATCCAAAACCAGCAGGAACCAGTCCCCTGGAACCTAGAGTTTGACAGGCTTTGCCAAATCCAACCTTCACATTAGACATGTGAAAAGAGGCAGTGAGGAGAGGTGGTTAAGAACACAGGCCTTAGTGTGGTTCTAGATTCTGTTACACTTCTGGGTTTAAGATCTACTGCAGTTCTGGGTTCAAGTTCAGTTTTGCCATTTTGGTTTTCTCACCTGCCCCATGGAGATAAAATTACTGCAGTATCAATTTCCCAGGGTGGCTGTGAAAAGGAAATAAGAGATTGTGAAACCAGACCCTAACACTGAAGCCAGACCCTAATAATTTTTTTTTTTTTCTAGTTTTAAGTGTCTTTCAGGAAATAACAACAGGCCTCCTCATAGCACTCTGGGGACCAGCTGATCGGACTGGTCCCAGAGGCTTGAGCGGGCACAGTTAGCAGCTAAATGACCCTAAACTGACCTGGAGAGCACAGCAGAACCCAAATTTATGGAACTCAAGTAGCAGAGATGCTTCTTTTACTACCTGGAGCCCAATAAGAAGAAAGGAGTCCATCAGTAAGGAAGATCCGATGCAGGGGCCAAATGTGGACACACGTAGGCCTGATGAAGCAAACTCTGCCAAATTGGAATTTCTTTGTTCTCTGTGGCTTCTCCCACAACCCTAACCTTAGGTGACTTAGTTCCAAGACTACCCAATCAAACTCCCTGAATTAGAATTAATAAATATGTAAAACCTCTCTTTACCCTCACCTCTTAAAATGGATCCCAAACCTTTGTTGGGGGACACTAATTTGAGCTTCTTCTCTGATCTCCTGGTTCAGCTGGCCAGACAAATCTCTATTTCTCTGCAAAAACCTGCTGCTTCAGACTATTGGCCTCTCTGTATGCAGGGGGCAATGAACTCACCACCTTGGTTCGGTAACGACTGTATGAAAAATACTTTGCCCAATGCCTGGTTCATCGTAAACAATAAATATTAGCTGGTGTTATTGTTGTTGTTAATGATGATGATGATAGTTCAAGATAAACATCCAAACTCATATAAGGAGTGTATCTAGACACAAATGAAGCAATAACTTAACCAACTGAAACATAATTCTAGCCAAAGCAATAATGGGTTAACAAAATAGGCGATCAGCTTGGAGTTAAGAAAAAAGGAGCCAGTCAATCCTTCAACAAATTATTGTTGAACCCCTACCAGGTACCACTCTGGGAGTTAGGTGCTTTGCACATATTATCTCATTTAACCCTTACACTAACCTAATGAGGGGCTATTACGAACATCATCCTTGTTTTAAAGATGGAGAAACTGAAGTTATATAACTTGTCCAAGATCACACAATCAATTTATGATGGATAAAGGATTTCCAGCCACATCTGTCTGACTCTAGGGTTGACGCCTCCACCTGTGAAATACACAAACTCACTGCCAACTGGCCGCCTCTCTTTTGCTACTCTTTAAGCACTAACACTTTTCTCATAACCCCACCAGTTTTTAAAATGATCTTTTAAGAGGGAGGAGAGCTTAGAAAAATGATTTCTCTTTATAGAACACTATGACTGGCATTAGTCATTTCCCAGACATTTCTGCAGATGGGAACATCCGCACCGATGACATTTCACGTCGGAAATAGCAGCTGTGTTTTTAAATCATTTTGTTGGTGTTTTCAGCCAGGCCCTCCTTACAAAACAGTTCTCACAGCATACCTAATGAACTGTAACCATCGCCCAAAGTATATAGCTTAACTACAAAGGGTGAGCGAGAATTAGTAAAGGATCCCACCATGATAGTATCTGTTCTAAATACCTGGCAACCCAGTTGAACACATAACAGCAGTACTTGTTATGCACCAAAACAGAGGGCTGATGCATGTGAAGCACCCGGAAACCCACGTGTACCAGAACAGCTGACTTGCTGTTGGCTGCTGCCATGCTGATGCCCAAAGCTGTATGCCTATCTCCTCTCTTACTATATCTGTTGTAGTAAGTTTATTTTTTCATTATCACCACCCATGCAAAAGTAAATTTTATCATTTCCCACTTAATTTCTCCAGGTAGATCTGTAACCCAGGGGAAGGTGGATAGTTGATGAACACACTTTAAAAAAAAAAAAAAAAAAGCAAGTCCATTTGTCCCGCTGTGGCCTAAGCTGTTCTAGGTAATGCAACCAGAGCGTCCTATTGTCGGGGCAGTTAGAGCTAGACCACGCAGGACAGCTTGATAGCCTAAAGCGAACCGCAATTTATTTATACGTGATTTACCTTCTCAGGATCAAGAAACAAGAGTTCCAAGCACCAGGCTTGTCTGACAAGGCAACTCCCTCATCTCCAACAGGCGTCAGTTCCCTGACACGGGCGTTCCCTGCCGGAGCGGGAGGAAATTGGTTGTTTTCTGACCCATTCTGGCCTGAGGCTGAATCTCTAGTCTAATGGTGTGATTTACCACCCACCTGGGAAAGCAGCAAAAGCTCGGTCCCCCGCGGGCGCACCTGTCTCCTATGTGCGCCTCCAGCGCCCCCTACAGGACGTCGTTAAGAGCTGGCTGCAGGGAACGAGGACCACTGATCCATTTACCTAGGACTGAGGGAGTACTTCCAGTGCTCGAACTGGGAAAGTCTCTGGCGAGCTGAGTCTAGCTTAAATAAAGGAAGACTTAAAGCTGGGTGTAGGGTGTGGTACAGGGACCCTGCACTATTAATTCGTCATCACTTTATGTTTGAAATCGGGGACTGGGAGCGGTGGGAAGGACATGCACCAGGATTCTAAGGAAAGAGGTGTAGGGGCCACGTAGGGGAGAGAAGTAAGCTACTGAATAGAGTCCCTTTGCCCTGGGCCCTAAAGCAGAGCAATGTGTCAGATTCTGCAGCCCAAGCTGGGGAAAGGACAGCGGTTGGTGACTTAAAGTGTTTTCTTGTGAGTTGTGAATCATTCTTTTGACTTTCAGCCCTTCAACAAACAACTTCAGAGCACCTATTCAGAGTTCTCTGAATAGTTCTCTGAATCCCTCAAGGCACCAGTAATAAAGATCCAGTACGATCTGGCCCCTGCCTTTCCTTTCATAGAGGGGATGTCCATACAAACAGAGTCCACTGGTGAGAGCCCACATGAATGAAAATCTCTGCACAAATGTGCCCTGGAAAATTACCTACTGAGCGGGGGGCAGCTCCTTTTCACGAGCACCTGAGCACAGCTGGAACCGGTTGGCAGGAGTCAGGCCCAGGGCCAGGTGAGGAGAGCCAGGAAGAGGCGCGGGGCACCTGAACCCTGCTAGACTCCCAAAGAAGTGCGACCACTTTCTCCACCTGGCTCCCAGGGACTGACAGAGCCCATAAAAGACAGGTGAACACTTTGCTTTCAAGCGTAAAAGAAGAAGCCATCAAATTTCCAACCACGAAGAGGTTGATTAAGTAAATTATGAAACCAAGGGTACTTGGTGTTAATGATGGTGAGAAAGATCATGTAGCAACATGAAACAAGGCGTCCACTATCAGATTAGGTTCTTTCAAAAAGTAAATGTACTTTGGGGACAACGGACAATTAAATGTGCATCTGGACAGACACAGGAAGGAAAAACACAGACTCTGGATTCAGTAATTTTGTGGTAAAATTAAGGGTGACGTTTTATGCTTCTCTTCGCAAGGTTGGATTTAATATAATTCAATCATTTTATAATAAGCAATGAAAAAATATCTTTAATGTTATCAGGTTCACATATACTACACTGTAATGAAAAATACAGTTTAAAAAAAGGCCACTCCTACTATAAAGTAGGCCTGTTACAAAAGGAAAAATGAACAATCTTGGATTAACACATTCAAAGTTGCCCAGGAAGGAAAGAAAACAAAGTTTTTACAGAGAAATTAAGTCTCCTTTCAACTCGTGGGGCTTAATTATTTGGTCTGTCTTCCCACCCCGCTGGTGCCAGAGGTGGCATGGGAGCACCCAGGCCAAGAGTGAGTACACCAGCCAAAGAATGCCGGATTAGCTGAGCCGCCGAGGAGGGCTGGGAGACAGTAATGAGAGGCTGGGAGACAGTAATGAGAGGCTGGAGTCCTTCCAAGAGATGATCTCTGAAGGATAACAAATCCAGGCTGCCATCAATATGAAGAGATGGAGACTGATTCAGCAGTGGGACTGGGATGAGTGGCGGCTTTCTACATACAGCACTAGGAGTGTGAGTGCGGATGACTAAGGAGGGGCAAGAGGCTGCCAGGACTGGTTCCCAGAGGCTGAGGGCCCAGCTCTGGGGATCAGAGGTGGGGCCAGCACCAAGTGGCTCCTCCCTCCCTCCCAGCCCCTCACAGGCACCACAAGCTCCGCCCCCCACCCCCACAGTACTTCAGAAAAGGTGTGAGATTGTTTATGTCAGTTTTAAACAAGGTGCTTCCTGTTCATCCAGTTTCAAGACTCTAGGGACACCGTGAAGCCCTATCACATTAGGTTCTCTCCCTAGCATCTATCCCAGGACCCAAGGCCTCTCCCTGGGGAATCCTGGACTGGGGAGAAGGAAGTAAATATTAGCTCATAGGATACTTGAATAGTTGTTGAATCAATTCTGTATCTGAGCTTTATCCATTTGAGGTTGCCCAGCCCTTGCTATAGCTTAGGGAGACAGAAGAGGCTGGACTATATCTAGGTAGAAACTTCCTGGCCTCAAACTGAAAACTGAACCCCTGCTAAGCCTGTAGGCTAGGCAAATTCCTACAATGCCAGGGCCCTGTTGGCAAAGATTTCTGCCCCAACAAACTGCTCCATCATTACCAATCATCCTGGCTGGGTGCCCCTTGAGCCTCCATCTTGACCCTGATGAGATGTCAGCTCTCCCAGATCGTTGGGGAATTTGCTATGAATATTCCTTCCCAGCTTTCTCCCCAACCTCTTCCTCAGAAACAGACAGACCAACTGCCTCTTCTCCAGAAAAGAAGATGGTAGACAGAGGCCAAAGAGCCAGTGATGGATCTTCCCACGTGTTCATTCAATATCACTGATAGCTTCATATCGAAGATGGAGCACACTCAGAGATGAGGGAGACCAGGGCCCAGGCCCAAAGAGTTAGAATCGCAGAGACAGAAGGAGGAGAGAAATGCACTGAACGCCTCAGGCAGAGGTCACGTGCATAGCCCCACGAGCCAGGGGAGCTTGGAAGAGGGAGACACGTATTCCTGGGTGAGGACACCAGGGAAGGCTTCATGGAAGTGCAACCTCTGAGCTGGCTCTGAAAGGGCAGTGGGAGATGCAGAAAAGAGCATTGCTGGAGGGAAAGAAGGCCCTGGTGGGAAGTGCAGAGAAGAGATGGAAAGAAGCAGCAATAAGCTGGAAGAGGCTGGGGCTGAGGCGGTGTTTGGAGGGCCTCGTCCGCAGTATTCTGACTCCCAGCACAGACTGAATCTCGGCCTTAACCCAGTCGTCCTGACTGAGAGGCATAGGAAGCGGTCCTGGAATGTGCTGGGGTGGGAGGGGGCTCTGTGTGCCATAATCCTATAGCCTTGTTGTCATTTAGACACTTTGGTTTTCAGTCCTGCTGGGAACCCAGTGGCCCTGAATTTGATCTCTGTTGAACAAAGAGAGGAGTACCCCTTCCCTCCAGCCACCCTGATCCCCAGCTTCCCCTTGGGCCCCCAGCTCCCAAGCCCCAACAAAATCAAAACCCATGGGAAGCAGGAGAGGGCCACCATGAGGTCCCATCCCCAGGAAGTTCCCTGTCCACCCTCCATGTCCCAGCCCCTCATTCCCAGCTCAACTCAGCCTCAGTACAGTCTTTTCCAAAGAGCAATGGGAATGGTAACCTGAATCCCCTGGAGCCATCCCAATGACAAACCCTCTGGTCCCCTGGGATCTTCACACTCTGCCCTGGGACATCAGGGCATCAGGGCTCCAACCTGAGGCTGCCTCAGTTCCCCCTTGCACTCCCTCCCCTCCCCACGTCCCCTCCATTCAGCCCTTGTATTGTGTTTGTGCCCATGTCTGTCTGGACCAGGAGACTGCAGTCTCCTGGAGAAGAAGGGCCTCGCTCATTTGTCTCCACATTCGCTGGCCTGTTACACACAGTGAATTATGAATAAAGTCTGTGAAAGCAACAAGGTTCTTGGGAAGATGTCTCTGTCTGGGCAACAGATACTGCAATCAGGAGCTCTCAAAGGCCTTGGACTTTGGGGTGGGGGATCTCCAGCAGCCAGGAGAGTCCCATGGCTGGATTGGCAGAGATCAGCAGATGGTGACTCAGTACTGAGGAGCCCAGCTCCTGTCTTCCGTGACCGAAGGGCTCCACCCAGAGGACAGTAGGCTCAGATCTCCGTTCACAGGGACCTTTATCCGCCAGGTGTGGATGAGCCTCTGATATGCTTTCCTGTAGAAACTCAGAAACCCCCAGCACCTCTCCAGAATGGCTCTGAAGCTTTACGCCCTCCTCCTGGAATAGCCAGCCAGTCCCCAGCCCTTGCTTCCAGCCTCGGAGTCTCTTCTGTCTACAAATGAGAGTGAAATTGGGTCAGCTCAGAATTCTGCCTCCCACCTGGGGGAGCTCTGAGAACCAAGAGGCAATCCATGGAAGGGGACAAGCTACCAAAAAGTACGAGGCACCGTTCAAACCCAAGGGGGTTTTTGGTTGTTGTTTGCAAGATGAGAGGTGCTGTAAGAAAATTCTCCCCTCTGATTTCACTTCCTCTTCTCTCTCTTTACCCTGGGAAGGGGAAAATCCTGTGAAGATTAGCAATTGATGTCTTAAAGTATGAAAACAACATTCTTTTAGTTGCATTTTAACAGTCCCTTCTGATAGCAGCCACATGACTGGGTCCTGACGTTCCAGACTCGAGACCTCAAAGAATGACTAGATCAAAACAAATCGTGTGGGTGCAAACACCCTCTAGTTTCATGCGCCACCATATTGCCCTATCAAAGGGCCTTCATCCTGGGCATGGATGCCTCCAAATGAAAGACAATCACCATTACCATATTTAAGCTATCGAAGACATTGTTGCTGTGTCATGCATGGGCCTACCACCTACTGGTCCTCAGTGGAGGCCAGAAGGTGTTTCAGTGGTACAGAGAACCCAGGAATGCCCTAATCTTCTCAACTTGCTCCCCCTCCCACAAGTTCCCAAGGGAGCCAGACCAAGGAACAACAGCCCATGGGAGTCACAGTCCCCTAGCCATACCAGTGCCAATAATGTCACTGAGTTCTGGGGACAGTTCCTCCATTTACTGGGATTAATAATAGCACATAGCTGCATTACAGTGCCGTGTCCTGGGGTGAGGCAAGCTGGGAGTGAACAATGAAGGACTAATGAGAAGGAAGGACATGTTCGGTGGATCTGAGACGTGGGGAAGTGATGAACGAGGAGGTGTGGTTGGAAGGTGGCCCCAGTGAGCCTTTGAGAGACACTAGGCCTTGACACACGCTGCCTGAATGCTTCCCCGGCCCCACCCCAGCTCGATGAACACCTACTCTGCCATCAAGGTAGAGCCCATATGTGCTTTCCTCTGTGAAGTTGTTCCCAGCACCTCCACATCCAGATGGAGTGAGATGCTTCCCATCTGTGGTTATAACAGGCTATGTCTCCTACTAACAGGTGTGGTCCCAACCTGAGTCGCCGTGGTCTCCCCAGAGCCTGGCTCATGATAGATTTAAAACAATATTTATTGACTTTCATCTTGATGCTTCCAATGACTAATATACACTGTTTATTACAGAAGAGTGGCTGGATAAATGAATGAATGAATGAATGAATGAATGAATAATGAATGAATACCAAGCGGTTATAGGGCTAGCGTATGGCCAGACCTAAGGACAGACCCCCTACCTTACATTTACACCACTTTTGTTCCCCATAGAGCTTTGCAATGTAGCAACCACTTCATTGGAAGGACTAACTCAACTCAATATTGAAGAGTCACTCAGTGAACAAATATTTACTGAGCTCCCACCATGTGCCAGGATGTCTTCTAGGTGCCAGGGATACATCAAGGACCAAAACACAAAAACCCCTCCTCTCAAGGAGTTTACGTTCAATGGGGAATGAAACAACTCTCTTTTGCGTCATACACACCGTTATCCTTCCCCTCCATGCCTTCGCCTTTCCACCCAAGGGCCCCAGGCTCTGAGGCACTGGGGATGCCCTGCTTCCTTTCGATAGAAACTGTGTTCTTCAGAAAGGACAGCAGACAAAGGGCTCATGAAGGGGAACTAGAAGAATGAAATGGTGCCATCTCAGTTATCAGTGACAGGTTCAAGAGAGGTGGCACTTTTGCTTCCTGGTCCTCGAATCTCATTTTTCATCCACTGACCGTGTCTTCCGCCTTAGGGTGGAACTGGCTCTCTTATTTTAATTAAAGTGAATGAAATAGAATCGATTTTTGTAATTGGATGACGTCAAATGTCCTGATGGTCACCCTTGCCCTGGGCACCTTGCCAGCCTTGGGCCTTGGTGCATCATTGTCCCTCCCGGGTTTCCTCCTCAGGTACATCGCTTGCCTCTCCGGCTACCTGGTTTCCGGTAGGAAGCCTGTTATCTTTGCACACGTTGTTTTGCAAGTGTTTGGAGAGGGGCTGCCAGCCTCCAGGACAACTGTCTGGTGGAATGTGGGCACCTCTTTGGCAGCTTTACCTACTTTCCTGGATGGCGTGACTCTCAAACTAGGCACTGGGAGTGGGTGCTGAAAGACACCAAAAAACACTTGCCTGGAATGAGGGGGCATGCATCTGCCGTAGAGACCTGGCTTATGTGGTTTTTCTGTAGAGCTAGGCACTCAGTAGAGTCTCAACAAAGATTCGTTTTTGAAAAAAAAAAAGATAAAGTGTGTGAGAAGAACTGTCTGGGGAATTGTTGCAAAGTGATCGATCCTTTCTTATAGCAAATGATCTTAATGGGGTTTTCATGATGTACATTTGTTAAAAGTTTGAAGTGAGTTGCATCCTTCTGGGATTCACCTTTCCTGTAATATTTACTTCGGTAAAGTTGAGGGGCTGATGGCTCCTAAAAGTAGCAATCACTTAAGTAACCCTTTCATGCCCATAGCACTGGAGAGGGGCATCAGGGCAATCCCTTACCAGAAGAAAGTATTACAACTTCCACAGTCACAGGGGGTTCAAAGGATGGTGTCGGCAAACAGAAACTATATATGCTCTGCATTTCACAGTTAACAAGTGATCTCTTCTTCATTCTTTTCCTGTTTCTGCCGGTAAAATTGAGCTCGGCAAGCCTGCTTTTGTCCTTATAATGCCAACTAATGAAATCGCCTCCAAAACACAAGCCATCGTAGTGAACACAAGTCCTTAAGAAGTAACTGCAGAAGATGGCCTCTGTGCCCTGCAGCTGGGGAAGGACAGATGCCACTCTCTATCAAAAATCCAGTTCAAAGAATCAGATTTGATAAGGTGATAGGCTGAAGACTTTCACAAGAATATAAATCTTGTTCTCCTAAGCAACATGCAGACTCCTGTGAATATTCATCTCTGTTCTTGGTTAGACTTGGTGAGAATAAATCTGTTCTTGGACGTGTTCATTCAACAAAATGGTCTGGTAAGATTCACAAGGCTTTAGAAATGGTTGCCATGTCCTATAAAAAAAAAAAGCCCCCAAAGACACCTGTAATTCTGACTGTTTTTCTCACTTGAGAACAGGCTGTCTTAGAAATTTAACATTATAACTGACATCTCTGCATTCTTAAACTGCTCTGTGGCCTTCTCTATCAAATCACGAGAAAGTCATTTGAATTCTCCTCCTCTCTCATTTGCATGACAGAGCAAATGAAACCTAAGATTCCACGGACTTTATAAACACTATTTGAAGTTTTCAGTTATTGAAATTAATAGGGCTAAGCATTTTTTCCCCCTATTGAATTGTTGTTTGGGTCATTTGAAATCCTCTGTGAGTGGGTGGCTTCCTGGAGCTGTGCTCCCTCCCCACCATCCTTAACTCCTCTCTCCTTCAAGAAGCCCTCCCAGTCCAACTCGAACTTGAACTTCCCTTTTGCATCCTTCAGAGTCTTCAGTGCAAAATAAAAAATCTTTATCGCTAATTAAGTCCCTGACTCTGGGCTATGTTTTATCAAAGATTTCTCTTCATTGGGAATGAACGATGGGGAAAGAAAGAGAGAAATGAGAGATGGAAAAAACAACTGTCACCAATCACTAAAAGTAACTCATAAAAATGCAGCATCTCAATGAAATCTATTAAGTGTTCATCAAGTTCAGTCTAACCCAATAGAGTAAAATATTGACTTTCAGTTGCCCTGTCGGGTCTAATTGCGATTCTAATTCATCAGACAGAAATTGTACAGCTGGCTCATTCTTGGGACCATCTGCAAGCCAAAGAGAGAGGTCTCAGAAATAAACCCTGCCAACTTCAGGACTTCTCAGAAGCACCCTCACATCCACCGTCTCTCCCCACACACAGACAAAAGAAAATTACACATTCTTGCAAGTGTAATTTACCTGATTCCGAGAATTCTTTTGGCTTGTTCCAGTTTGCTGAAGTGTAACCAACTATTGTGCTCTTGGAGCTCATATCAGTTCCTCCTATAAGGTCACTTCTCCACCCGTTTATGGCTAAGAGTCTCCACCCGTCTTGGTTAACCAAAACCCCGTCATCCATCGACTGAATATGTTGTTAGAATGGACTACTATGCAGCCATTAAAAAGTGATGTTGTAGAAGAATAGTTAATGACAAAGAGGGAAGTTCATGATATATATGTCAAGTGAAAATAGCAGGTTACAAAACAACAGGTGCCATAAAGTATAAACCCATTTTTGAGGGTATATATTCATTTTTTAAAAAAAGATTGGACAGATATGGTTATCTCTTAGTGGTTTTATTTTCTTTTTTGTGTTTTTTGACATTTCATAACATTTTAGGAACACTTCTGTAATAGAACAAATTTTCAAAACATCTTGCTTGCTGTAATAAATCGTGTTTCCCCCCCGCCCCACAAATTAATATGTTAAAATCCTAAACCCCAGGATCTCAGAATATATTTCAGATAAGGCCTTTAAAGAGGTAATTAGGGTCAAATAAGTTCACACGATATGCCTTAATCCGATATGACTAGTGTCCTTCATAAGAAGATGAAAGTAGGACATAGACAACACAGAGAAATGACGATGTGATGACACAGTGCAAAGACAGCTGTCAACAAGCCAAGGAGAGAGGTCTCAGAAGAAATCGACCCTGCGGACACTTGATCTCTCCTAACCTCCTTTCTGTTGTGTACGCCACCTAGTCTGTGGTATTTCTTTTTTTTTTTTTTTTAAGCTTATTGGGAGTCTGTAGTATTTTTTAATGGCAGCCTGAGCACACTAACATCCTACTTCCCTTTCAAAGACCCGCTCGATGTCAGCTCTGCCATGAAACCTCCTATTGAAATAAACAAATGTCTACTTCTCCAGGATGCCAGTAGGGGTCAGACCACCTGGATGTTTTCTGGTGGTGGTGGTGGTGATTGTGGTGGTTGTTGTGTGCATGTGTGTGTGTGATGTGTGGTGGGTGTGGGTGTGGTTGTTCCAGGAGGGCGCCACCTCTTACCAGCTGTGTAATCTTGGGGGCAGTGACACTTCACACCCAAACCTTAAGAATTCGCAAAGCATTTTTATAGGTAAGTCTATCATTTGGTTGTCATAACAATGTACCAAGATTGCATATTATTTCCTCCAGTTCACAGGTGAGGTACTCATCCTCAGAGAAGGTGGAGAAACAAAACACTTAGTTGTGAAAACTTACAAGAATAATAGCGAAAATACCCTGAGTGCCTGGCACCGCACTAAACACTTATGCATGACTTGTCTCAATTAATCTTCACAACAAACCTGTAGGGAGGAATTATTACTAGACATATTTTACAGATAAAAAAAAATTAAGGCTCAGAGGAGTTACTGAGATCACACATCTAGAAAATGGTGGAGCTGGGACTTAATTTATACCTATAGCCCCCACTCAGAACCAATATGTCACCCTGTCCCATCCACACATATATTAGTATATAGAGGGTGTTAAGTGAAAAATAAAACAGACAGGAATTGCTCCAAAATTCAGAGACCGAGTTGGTCTGAGAAGTCTAAAATAAGGTGAGATCTGAGCTACGCCTTTTCAGACATAGTTGAGTGGAGAGGAATGGGTGGGGCCAGCTTGCTTCACTTAATGCTGTTTACGGCTAAGAGTCTCACAAGTCAGATTTAACCAACCAGTTCAACCCCTTCACCCATCTGGAGCCCCCAGTATGTGCCAGCCACTGGGCTGGGAGGTGCAGGGATCCAGTGGAGGTCCCTGCCCATTAGGTCGGTCTTCTGAGAAGGCAGACTGTGCTTAGTAGTAGCAATTCAAGAAGACATGACTCAATTACATTGCCATGGCTTTCTCCAGAGCTTCGAAGGGAAAGCCCTGGTCCTGATGTTGCCACTAATATTTTATGAGACTTTAGGCAAATCGCAGCCCATCTCATGACCTCAACTTCTGCTCCTGGAAATAGAGTTACTGAATATGTATTGTTGAATGACTTCCGTAGGCTAACTTCAACCATTTACAACCAATTTCTATTCTCGTTCTCTCACTTGTTGTTGTTGCTGTTGTTGTTGTCGTTGTTGTTGTTGTTGTTAGAAATGTGAATTTAATGTTAAGGACAGAGGTCAAAGCAAAAAAAATAGGTTTAAAATTTAACAACATATAGATAAAAGTCATGGGAGCAGATGGACACTCAAGGAGAAATATTCGTTAAGTGAAAGATTAATTAATCCATTCTTCCAAGCCCACCTCATGATTCCATACAATCAAAAACTTTAACTCTGGCAATTAAAATAAAGAAAAGACACTATTTATTGAAGAAAGGAATAGAAATAGCACCAATCACCAGTTTACATGCCCCTGGGATGAATGATGCTTTTAGAAGAGGCGGTGTAAGTGGATTAATTACACAGGCCCCAGGGAAAGCCAGAGGAAGAGGGCTGGGGTTACAGCCACAGTGTGACAGCAATAGCAGCACCCACCCAAACCCAGAGCTGGAACTTATGGGGGCCTCTCCTGAATTCTGCCCCTCTATCTGGACCCTCTCCCCATGTAACAGTCACCTCAGCTGTGGGCGCATACCTCTCATTGGTTTATTTCTTGTAATACTCAAGAGACAAGAAGGGGTCTTAAGGATTTGGCTTGAAACATTTTCTTAAGTACACAAGTTAAATAAATGGGAACATTTCCCTGGCTGGGTCCAGTTGACAATGCAAAGTCACTTTGGCCTCTTGAGCACATTTAGCTCCTCAGTACATATTCAATTTCTTTTCTTTGTATTTTCTTTCATTTTTTAAAAATTTATTATTCTATTATTTATCTTTCTTTTTTAATGACAGGAAAAAAACTATCTGCAGAGGAAAATTCTTCCATATGAATTGAACCCTCCACTTTTTTCATCTCAGCCTCCAGGGTTAGATATCCAAACACAATTTTTAAGAACACTCACTACAATAAGATGATCCCTTCTCTAGAAGCTAAAGGAAAGGGGTTTCCTCCTTCCCTTTGTCTCCATTCTATAATCCTGGGGCTGTCTAAGGAGGACTGGGCCTCTCCTAATTGCTTTCCAAGTTGGCATTCTACCGCTCTCCCAGCATAGCAAGAGGTTGGGCTCTGTAAGAAAACTTTGCCTTCCTGAGCTGCTGCAGAACCTGAGAAGATGTGGTAAAAAAGAAAGGTTTGCCGGTAACTGTGCCCACAGGGTTCCGGGGCCTTCACAAGCTGAAGCCTATACCAGGTGACTCTCCTACCTGAGGTCCAAGCAGGACAAGCTATCAGTGCTGCCACTCATTAAATGCAATAAGAAATACACCCAGGTCACTTTCATTCGCTCATCCGACCAACATGATGATGTATGTATCTTCCCAGCACCATATTCTATAATGGGGGATACAAAAATGAAAAGACAAAGTCTTTGTCTCTGGGAACTCGAGATCTAGTGGGGGAATAAAGAAATCTCCATTCCTTTTTTCTCATCACCAAACCCCACCCCAGCCCCATAACTCTGATATCAGGAGGCGAGACAAGCTGGGTTGAGTCAAATTGGAAAAACTATTGGGTTCGGCTGTTGACTACCATTTGACTAAGAACCCAGTGGAATCTGAGAAGTTCAGAATTTGCAGTAATCGTGGTAGTCTCAGACGACCTTCTACATAGCACTGTTTGGGGGGTTATACTCTAGGCTCCTAGTAAGGGATGAGCTTACAAAAAGAAGATAAAACAGTCACAAAGCTGGACACACTGCCCGCTCCCCTGGAGAAAAGAAAATGATGCAAGTAGAAAATGATGCAGGCTGCAAAGATGAGGCTGGGACAGGCAGCCAAGTGGGAAAATATGTGAACCCATGTGACAGGCCCCATGCAAGGGCTCTGAGGCCAGGGGCTAGGGATGGAAAACCATTACCACCTGCCCTTTCCTGACTGGAGAGGTACGGAAGGTGAGTGGAAAAGTTGCTTTCGTAGACCAAACTCATGCAAACTCCATCCCACCCCTTTCAAGCCAACAACAACTTGATGCCAAGAGGCTGGGTCTGGTTGAATATGGTTGGGTTTAGCCAGGTCTGGTTGGGTCTGGTCAGGTCTGGTCAGGCATGCAACTCAAATACGGCCCATGACCCTGTGTGAACGAGTAGTCAACACAGAGACTTGAGTTCAAGTCCCAGCCCTGCTCCCTATTTGGGAAAGTCTCTGATTCTCTTGAAGCTTCAGTTTCCTTGTGTGTAAACTGAGGGTACGTCATCAGTGCTTACCATGCAGCTGTTGTGAGGATTTAATGGTAGGATTCGTGTAAAGCATTTGAACAGTGCCCAACAGAGGTGGAGGCTCAACATTTGTTAACTGTTATCATCAGCTGCATGAGTCTTTCCCAACTCCCCCGATAAAAATGGCCTCCGCTCCACCTTGAACCCAAGTCAGTCTGGATTTATCTTACATTTTCTGCCCCTGAAGGGAAGATTCCTGTTTCATTCACACTCACAGCATCCAGTCAAAATTCAAATGATGACTGAGAATTTGAATGATTCCTGTGAGAGAGGGAGGAAAAAGGAAAAACTTAGAAGCAATGATATCTAGTGGCAGAAACAAGCAACTGCTGCCAGTGACCAAAACAAAAAACAAAAACAGATTGAGTTGCTGGAGCTTGGAAATGAGCTTGGTTAGAGCGAAGTGAACGTGATAGACAGACTTACCACTGCTCAAGTGCAGTCCCTGGGTGTCACCGGGAGCTTGTTAGAAATGGGGACTAGCGGACCCGACTCCAGACCTAAAGAACCAGAATCTTAATTTTAACAAGGTGACCCCCTACGCACGCAAAACTTGAGAAGTGCTGGATGGAGCCGTGGTTCTCAGTCCTGACCACACATTGGAATCACCTAAGGAGCTTTTCTAAATCCTGATGCCCAGGCTATATCCCAGAACAATTAGAATTTTGTTTACTTTTGTAGCTCATCAGGTGATTCCAATATGCAGACCAGGTGAGAACCATTGGTCTAGACCAATCCTATAATTTATAGGTCAAGAAACTAAGGTCCAGAGGTGTAAACTGACCTGCCCAAGGTCACACAGCAAGTGTTTAGGACTTGAGCCCAAGTCCTCCAACTCCAGGGCTCTCTTCGCTGTGCTTCACGGCCCTATGAAAGAGTTTGGGAAACGGGGTGAGGTGAGGGAGCCTGAGGCTTCCCTCTCTGGCTTAGCGTCTTTATGGTTGGGCCCTGAAGAGAAGCTTCCTGGACGCGAGTAGCCGCATATGAATTCCCTAGTGGACTATGCCCCTGGGGGGCCTCGCCCCAGGAGCCCTGAGCCAGGGAGGGTTCCTGACTGGTAGCCAGACTCTGGGCAAAAACAGCCCCACACTCTCATCCAGCCAGCCTGGCCTGCCATTCCCACACACCTCTGTCTTCCCAGAGACGTAGAGTGTTCAGGGACTGTCCCACCACCCAGGCCACACAGTTCTCAGAACTCAGGTGAGGTTTCTGAGCCCCCACAGCCTCAGCTCCCAGCTCCTCTCAGAACTGCTGGGACAGGCCCGTTCTCAAATCAGCAACCACGACAGACTCGAAACTGTCAGGCTTAGAGTCTCCCCGTGACTTGTTTTTGCTCTCTTGTTAGGGTTTTGGGGGTGTGTGCGTGTCTCAAACCTCCGATTGTCTCTGCTTTCTGACTTTTTCTGGTGTGTTTTTGAAGTGGCTTTTTGTTATTCTGTCTTGGCTCACTTATCTTCCTCAGCAGCCGTGGAAAACACTCAGCCTTGTTCTACTGTCCGCCGAGTGCCTGGATTCTGTGTAAACAGATCGCCTGCTGGCCTGACCAAGCTGAACAGGTCAAGGGGCACCTGGGCATGTCGAGCCCTCATAAAAATAATCATGTGGCTGAAGTTTCCCCATACTCAAGGAGGAGGACGGGGTAGACACAGAAAGCAGAAGGAGCTTTCTAGGCACACAATTATTGATGGCCCGAGCAAGTCTGTTCTGCAGCCCTGGGGCAGGCAAGGATGGGGACCCTCTCCCTCCGTCATCAGACACCTTTCTGATGTCTTCTCCTAAAAACTGAGGGGTGGATCTAGAGCTACGCTGTCCAATGCAATGGCCACTAACCACATATGGATATGTGGCTAGTATGACTAAGGAACTGAATTTTTTTATTTCATTTACTTCTACTTAATTTTAATGAAACTTAAATATCTACATATGGCTAATGCTGCTGTGCTGGGCAGCAGTGGTTCTCAAAGTTAGCCATACATTAGAATCACCTGGCGGCCCGATCCACCCCTGGCGATTTCGATTTATTGGCATAGAATGTAGACTGAAAATTCCCACAGTGACTCTAGTATGCAGCCAAGTTTGAGACCCTCTGGCCCAACGGGCTTCTCTTCCAGCTCTGACTTTCTGCATTTTGTTTTGGTTTCTACAGTTTTTAAAATTTGAGGACCAAGAAGTTTGCTTAGAGAACAAATTTTAAAATGTTTTTTCATGATCTAAACATAATACATGTTCGCTCTGGAACATTCAGAGAAACAAAATGAAGAAAGTTAAAATCACTTAAAATCCCACCACCCAAATCAAAGATTTAGATGTAAATCCTTCCACTTTTTCATGGATTTATCCTTACGCTTTCTTCAAAACTGAGATCGTACCATGCTTTTCTATTTCGTCATTGGCCTTTGTCACTTTGCTTTTCTTGGTTAACAAGTATTCATATATCATCAATTGTAATGGCTACATGATATTCTATCAAATTTATCAACACAATTTATCCAAATCCATATTAATCATGGTCTCGATTTTGCTTTTTTTTTTTTTTAAGCATTGCTGTGAATATAACAATAGCAATGCCTTTATGCAAAGCCATTCATTAACCCCTTAGGAAGAAAAGAAAGGAGAGGGTCAGGGAAGGGGAGGGGAAAAAAAAAGAAAATAATATGGTCAAAAGACGAAAAGTCGAACCTGTTTACATTCCTACCAACAGTGTGAAAATATCTATTTTTATGCATGCTGACATGGAAGAGTGAGCTTTTCAAATTTAACAAGGTTTAAAAAACCACCAACAGTCAGCTCATTGTTGTGAAGTTCGGCACACCTTTAATGAGCATTGACACTGTGCCAGGTGCTGCGTTAGGTATCATGATAGAGAAGAATGGACCACATGCCAGGGAGGAATACAAGGGCTTGCCTTTAAGTTAGGAAGAACAGTATAGATGCTAAATAGAGGTACCAGAGTCAGACTGTGGAGCAGGTAAGAAAAGCCCATGATTCTTTGTGGCAAAGCTGGGAAGTCCGAGGAGGGATGTTTGAGTTCACGCTGGAAGAATGAATACAGGCACTGGCAAGTGGTTAGAGGTATGGTATGTGGCAAATGCAGCAAGGTGCTGGAGGCTCAGGGGACTGGAAAGGTATCACTTTTACCTCTCACATTTATCAACCCCTATGGTCAGGAAGCTTTTCCCTGGATCTATCCCACAACTTCTTAGGGCAGTTTAAATCTCTTCCCTCTGGCTATTTGTTGGGGCAACAGGAGACAACTTTGTGACATTCTCCATAAAGTCACCTTCAGAGACTTTAAGATCAAAACAAATACCAAACATGGTATAGTATGTTTTTATTTGGATTATTCATCCCCTTAAAAATAAATTGACATATAATGTCATTATGTCTATTTTTTTTAAAAAAGAGTTGCAGAAGTCCAGGTCACAAGGCAAAAGTTGGGTTGATTTGATGCCCCAGGCCTCAGGTCCCAAGCCCAACATCATTCTGAGGATGGCAAATGCCAGCCCTGTATAAAGAAGGAGGCAGCCAGTTCAATCCTGTCTCTCCCACTTAGGACTGTGGGAGCATTCACTTCATCTCACTGAGTCTATAAAATATGGGTTGTAGGGATAGTGAACAATTAGATTTGAGGGATGGGAAAGCATTAAAATCAATCAGAAAAAATAAGAATAACCTGTGACTCCCATCAACGTAGGCCCATGGTCAAGTTAGCCTGCCTCTCACTTTGTCTTTTCATGAGTGTCTGTAACCCACAAACACACACACACACACACATACACACACACACACACATACCCTTTAAATCACTTCTCTGACGTACTTGCATTTCAGGAATAAGGCAAATCCCCAACGGTGGCCTTTCTTCAGAAGCTCACTAAAAATTGATTAAGGAACTTGACCAGCTATGACTCGGAGTGGGAGGTAAGAAGGGCATGACGGCCATGGGACCTTTAAGTGCCGGGTCCCCTTTTCTACCTATAACGTCAGGGACGGAATCAAATTTCCCAGCTGCTCTGCTTTCACCTCCCTCTTCTACTTACAGCTCTGTGACATGGGTCCCTGGAGAGTCCCCCACATCATCACAGAACAAAAACAAAAACAACAACGAAAAAATACCAAACCTTCTCCCTTCTGCCCCCGCCAGTCCACCGTAGAACGCCCACACGATGGGGGTTCTTTAACTCAAGTTTCAAATACTTAGAATGAAATGGCTTTTTTTTTTTTTTCGCTTCTGCAATTTACACAGAAGTGCCTGCCAGGGATCTTGGTGCTAAACCCACTATAATTCAAGTTTATTTTTAGATTTCTCATTTGTAGTAATCTACAAAATGCCAAAATGGGCTCTGGTGATTCAGTCAACGAGAGAAAGGTGAAAGAGGAAGACTTGAGCCCTATTGAGAAACTGCTCCCGGCCAGGTGCCTTGCTGATTCCACTCCATTTCATCCCCATGGGGGCTCTCAGGAGAAAAAACCTACTCTCGATCGCATTTCCACAGAGACTGAAACTGAGGTTCTGGGTCGTTAAACAATTTGGTCAAAATCAAATACGTAGTCCCCGTGGTGGGACCTGGATATGAAACCAGAACTTACTCAAAAGTCTAAGTTCTTTGCACTGTACCCTCCCCCTCGCCCTTTCTCTTGTTCCCACATGTACCTTCTTTACCTGAGTGTTTGCACTCTTCCTGCCCTTGGTGCCTGTGCATTGCCCTTTTCTACTTTGGAACAAAGATAGGGTCAACCAGAGAGAGTTCTGGAAACTTAAGGGTGCTTCTCTCTCAAAGCATAGGCCTATATTCCAACCGGTTTAAGTGACTGATGACTTGCCCCCTGTGAATTCTGGTGGGAGGAAGAACAGAAGGGAATTGAAACTCTGTAACAGCAACATAGGAGACTGCTGGATTTAGAGCTACACAGATATGGGTTAGAATCCCTGC